>NW_028270146.1:94740399-95040399 GCF_037043375.1 Chiloscyllium plagiosum | reverse complement strand
TCTCGCTCTCCCCCCGCGCTCTCTCTCAGTCCCATGTGCTCTCGCTCTCCCCCCGCGCTCTCTCTCAGTACCATGTGCTCTCTCTCTCCCCCGGCGCTCTCTCTCACTGTCCCCCGTGTGCTCTCGCTCTCCCCCCGCGCTCTCTCTCAGTACCATGTGCTCACGCTCTCCCCCTGCGCTCTCAGTCGCATGTGCTCTCGCCCTCCCCCTGTGCTCTCTCTCTGTCCCATGTGCTCTCGCTCTCCCCCCGCGCTCTCTCTCTGTCCCCCGTGTGCTCTCGCTCTCCCCCCGCGCTCTCTCTCACTGTCCCCCGTGTGCTCTCGCTCTCCCCCTGCGCTCTCTCTCACTGTCCGTGTGCTCTCGCTCTCCCCCTGCGCTGTCTCTCACTGTCCCCCGTGTGCTCTCGCTCACCCCCCGCGCTCTCTCACTGTTCCCCTGTGTGCTCTTGCCCCCTGCGCTCTCTCTCACTGTCCCCCACGTGCTCTCACTCTCCCCCCCGCGCTCTCTCACTGTCCCCGTGTGCTCTCGCTCACTGTCCCCCTGTGTGCTCTCACTCTCCCCTGCGCTCTCTCTCACTGTCCCCGTGTGCTCTCGCTCTCCCCCCACGCTCTCTCTCACTGTCCCCCGTGTGCTCACTCTCCGACTCTCCCCCACGCGTGCTCTCACTCTCCCCCCCGTGCTCTCTCCCTGTCCCCCCGCGCTCTCTCCCTGTCCCCCCGCGCTCTCTCCCTGTCCCCCGGCGCTCTCTCCCTGTCCCCCGGCGCTCTCTCCCTGTCCCCCGGCGCTCTCTCCCTGTCCCCCGGCGCTCTCCCTGTCCCCCGGCGCTCTCTCCCTGTCCCCCGGCGCTCTCTCCCTGTCCCCCGGTGCTCTCTCCCTGTCCCCCGGCGCTCTCTCCCTGTCCCCTGGTGCTCTCTCCCTGTCCCCCGGCGCTCTCTCCCTGTCCACCACGCTCTCTCCCTATCCTCTGCGCTTTTTGCTGTCCCCCGCGCTCAATCACTGTCCTCCGTGCTCTCTCACTGTCCCCAGCGCTGTGTCGCTGTCCCGTGCTCTCTCCCTATCCCCCGCCTTCTCTCTTGCTGTCCCCCGCGCGCTCTCTCACTGTCCCCCGCGCGCTCTCTCACTGTCCCCCTGTGTGCTCTCGCTCTCCTCCTGCGCTCTCTCACTCTCCTCCCGCGCTCTCTCACTCTACCCCCCGCGCTCTCTCACTGTCCCCGTGTGCTCTTGCTCACCCCCTGTGTGCTTTCGCTCTCCCCCCGTGCGCTCTCTCACTGTTCCCGTGTGCTCTTGCTCTCCCCCTGTGTGCTCTCGCTCTCCCCCCGTGCGCTCTCTCACTGTCCCGTGTGCTCTCGCTCTCCTCCTCTGCTCTCTCTCCCCCTGCGCTCTCTCACTGTCCCCCGTGTGCTCTCGCTCTCCCCCCAAGCTCTCTCTCACTGTCCCCCATATGCTCTGACTCTCCCCCCGTGTGCTCTCACTCTCCCCCTGCGCTCTCTGTCACTGTCCCCCGTGTACTCTCGCTCTCCCCCTGCACTCTCTCTCACTGTTCCCGTGTACACTTGCTCCCCCTGCGCTCTCTGTCCCCGTGTGCTCTCACTCTCCCCCTGCACTGTCTCTCACTGTCCCCGTGTGGTCATGCTCTCCACCGCGTGTGCTCTCGCTCTCCCCCCGCGCTCTCTCTCACTGTCCCCCGTGTGCTCTCGCTCTCCCCCCGCGCTCTCTCTCAGTACCATGCGCTCACGCTCTCCCCCCGCGCTCCCTCTCAGTACCATGTGCTCTCGCTCTTCCCCCTGCTCTCTCTCAGTCCCATGTGCTCTCGCTCTCCCCCTGCGCTCTCTCTCTGTCCCATGTGCTATCGATCTCCCCCGCGCTCTCTCTCTGTCCCCCGTGTGCTCTCGCTCTCCCCCCGCGCTCTCTCTCACTGTCCCCCGTGTGCTCTCGCTCTCCCCCCGCGCTCTCTCTCAGTACCATGTGCTCTCGCTCTCCCCCCGCGCTCTCTCTCAGTACCATGTGCTCTCGCTCTTCCCCCGTGCTCTCTCTCAGTCCCATGTGCTCTCGCTCCCCCCCCTTGCTCTCTCTCAGTCGCATGTGCTCTCGCTCTCCCCCTGTGCTCTCTCTCTGTCCCATGTGCTCTCGCTCTCCCCCCACGCTCTCTCTCTGTCCCCCGTGTGCTCTCGCTCTCCCCCCGCGCTCTCTCTCACTGTCCCCCGTGTGCTCTCGCTCTCCCCCTGCGCTCTCTCTCACTGTCCGTGTGCTCTCGCTCTCCCCCCGCGCTGTCTCTCACTGTCCCCCGTGTGCTCTCGCTCTCCCCCCGCGCTCTCTCACTGTTCCCCTGTGTGCTCTTGCCCCCCCTGCGCTCTCTCTCACTGTCCCCCACGTGCTCTCACTCTCCCCCCCGCGCTCTCTCACTGTCCCCGTGTGCTCTCGCTCACTGTCCCCCGTGTGCTCTCACTCTCCCCTGCGCTCTCTCTCACTGTCCCCGTGTGCTCTCGCTCTCCCCCCGCGCTGTCTCTCACTGTCCCCCGTGTGCTCTCGCTCTCCCCCCGCGCTCTCTCACTGTTCCCCTGTGTGCTCTTGCCCCCCCTGCGCTCTCTCTCACTGTCCCCCACGTGCTCTCACTCTCCCCCCCGCGCTCTCTCACTGTCCCCGTGTGCTCTCGCTCACTGTCCCCCTGTGTGCTCTCACTCTCCCCTGCGCTCTCTCTCACTGTCCCCGTGTGCTCTCGCTCTCCCCCCACGCTCTCTCTCACTGTCCCCCGTGTGCTCACTCTCCGACTCTCCCCCACGCGTGCTCTCACTCTCCCCCCCGTGCTCTCTCCCTGTCCCCCCGCGCTCTCTCCCTGTCCCCCGGCGCTCTCTCCCTGTCCCCCGGCGCTCTCTCCCTGTCCCCCGGCGCTCTCTCCCTGTCCCCCGGCGCTCTCTCCCTGTCCCCCGGTGCTCTCTCCCTGTCCCCCGGTGCTCTCTCCCTGTCCCCCGGTGCTCTCTCCCTGTCCCCCGGCGCTCTCTCCCTGTCCCCCGGCGCTCTCCCTGTCCCCCGGCGCTCTCTCCCTGTCCCCCGGCGCTCTCTCCCTGTCCCCCGGCCCTCGCTCCCTGTCCCCCGGTGCTCTCTCCCTGTCCCCCGGTGCTCTCTCCCTGTCCCCCGGTGCTCTCTCCCTGTCCCCCGGCGCTCTCTCCCTGTCCCCCGGCGCTCTCTCCCTGTCCCCCGGTGCTCTCTCCCTGTCCCCCGGTGCTCTCTCCCTGTCCCCGGGTGCTCTCTCCCTGTCCCCCGGCGCTCTCTCCCTGTCCACCACGCTCTCTCCCTATCCTCTGCGCTTTTTGCTGTCCCCCGCGCTCAATCACTGTCCTCCGTGCTCTCTCACTGTCCCCAGCGCTGTGTCGCTGTCCCGTGCTCTCTCCCTATCCCCCGCCTTCTCTCTCGCTGACCCCCCCGCGCGCTCTCTCACTGTCCCCCTGTGTGCTCTCGCTCTCCTCCTGCGCTCTCTCTCTCCTCCTGCGCTCTCTCACTCTCACCCCGCGCTCTCTCACTGTCCCCGTGTGCTCTTGCTCTCCCCCTGTGTGCTCTCGCTCTCCCCCGTGCGCTCTCTCACTGTTCCCGTGTGCTCTTGCTCTCCCCCTGTGTGCTCTCGCTCTCCCCCCGTGCGCTCTCTCACTGTCCCGTGTGCTCTCGCTCTCCTCCTCTGCTCTCTCTCTCCCCCTGCGCTCTCTCACTGTGCCCCGTGTGCTCTCGCTCTCCTCCCAAGCTCTCTCTCACTGCCCCCATATGCTCTGACTCTCCCCCCGTGTGCTCTCACTCTCCCCCTGCGCTCTCTGTCACTGTCCCCCGTGTACTCTCGCTCTCCCCCTGCACTCTGTCTCACTGTTCCCGTGTGCACTTGCTCCCCCTGCGCTCTCTGTCCCCGTGTGCTCTCACTCTCCCCCTGCACTGTCTCTCACTGTCCCCGTGTGGTCATGCTCTCCACCGCGTGTGCTCTCGCTCTCCCCCCGCGCTCTCTCACTGTCCCCCGTGTGCTCTCGCACTCCCCCTGCGCTCTCTGTCACTGTCCCCCGTGTGCTCTCGCTCTCCCCCCGCGCTCTCTCACTGTCCCCCGTGTGCTCTCGCTCTCCCCCCGCGCTCTCTCTCACTGTCCCCCGTGTGCTCTCGCTCTCCCCCCGCGCTCTTTCTCAGTACCATGTGCTCACGCTCTCCCCCCGCGCTCCCTCTCAGTACCATGTGCTCTCGCTCTTCCCCCTGCTCTCTCTCAGTCCCATGTGCTCTCGCTCTCCCCCTGCGCTCTCTCTCTGTCCCATGTGCTATCGATCTCCCCCGCGCTCTCTCTCTGTCCCCCGTGTGCTCTCGCTCTCCCCCCGCGCTCTCTCTCACTGTCCCCCGTGTGCTCTCGCTCTCCCCCCGCGCTCTCTCTCAGTACCATGTGCTCTCGCTCTTCCCCCGTGCTCTCTCTCAGTCCCATGTGCTCTCGCTCTCCCCCCGCGCTCTCTCTCAGTCGCATGTGCTCTCGCTCTCCCCCTGTGCTCTCTCTCTGTCCCATGTGCTCTCGCTCTCCCCCCACGCTCTCTCTCTGTCCCCCGTGTGCTCTCGCTCTCCCCCCGCGCTCTCTCTCACTGTCCCCCATGTGCTCTCGCTCTCCCCCTGCGCTCTCTCTCACTGTCCGTGTGCTCTCGCTCTCCCCCCGCGCTGTCTCTCACTGTCCCCCGTGTGCTCTCGCTCTCCCCCCGCGCTCTCTCACTGTTCCCCTGTGTGCTCTTGCCCCCCCTGCGCTCTCTCTCACTGTCCCCCACGTGCTCTCACTCTCCCCCCCGCGCTCTCTCACTGTCCCCGTGTGCTCTCGCTCACTGTCCCCCTGTGTGCTCTCACTCTCCCCTGCGCTCTCTCTCACTGTCCCCCGTGTGCTCTCGCTCTCCCCCCGCGCTCTCTCTCACTGTCCCCCGTGTGCTCTCACTCTCCCCTGCGCTCTCTCTCACTGTCCCCGTGTGCTCTCGCTCTCCCCCCGCGCTGTCTCTCACTGTCCCCCGTGTGCTCTCGCTCTCCCCCCGCGCTCTCTCACTGTTCCCCTGTGTGCTCTTGCCCCCCCTGCGCTCTCTCTCACTGTCCCCCACGTGCTCTCACTCTCCCCCCCACGCTCTCTCACTGTCCCCGTGTGCTCTCGCTCACTGTCCCCCTGTGTGCTCTCACTCTCCCCTGCGCTCTCTCTCACTGTCCCCGTGTGCTCTCGCTCTCCCCCCACGCTCTCTCTCACTGTCCCCCGTGTGCTCACTCTCCGACTCTCCCCCACGCGTGCTCTCACTCTCCCCCACGCGTGCTCTCTCCCTGTCCACCCGCGCTCTCTCCCTGTCCCCCCGCGCTCTCTCCCTGTCCCCCGGCGCTCTCTCCCTGTCCCCCGGCGCTCTCTCCCTGTCCCCCGGCGCTCTCTCCCTGTCCCCCGGCGCTCTCTCCCTGTCCCCCGGCGCTCTCTCCCTGTCCCCCGGCGCTCTCTCCCTGTCCCCCGGTGCTCTCTCCCTGTCCCCCGGTGCTCTCTCCCTGTCCCCCGGCGCTCTCTCCCTGTCCCCCGGCGCTCTCCCTGTCCCCCGGCGCTCTCTCCCTGTCCCCCGGCGCTCTCTCCCTGTCCCCCGGTCCTCGCTCCCTGTCCCCCGGTGCTCTCTCCCTGTCCCCCGGTGCTCTCTCCCTGTCCCCCGGCGCTCTCTCCCTGTCCCCCGGCGCTCTCTCCCTGTCCCCCGGTGCTCTCTCCCTGTCCCCCGGTGCTCTCTCCCTGTCCCCGGGTGCTCTCTCCCTGTCCCCCGGCGCTCTCTCCCTGTCCACCACGCTCTCTCCCTATCCTCTGCGCTTTTTGCTGTCCCCCGCGCTCAATCACTGTCCTCCGTGCTCTCTCACTGTCCCCAGCGCTGTGTCGCTGTCCCGTGCTCTCTCCCTATCCCCCGCCTTCTCTCTCGCTGACCCCCCCGCGCACTCTCTCACTGTCCCCCTGTGTGCTCTCGCTCTCCTCCTGCGCTCTCTCTCTCCTCCTGCGCTCTCTCACTCTACCCCCGCGCTCTCTCACTGTCCCCGTGTGCTCTTGCTCTCCCACTGTGTGCTTTCGCTCTCCCCCCGTGCGCTCTCTCACTGTTCCCGTGTGCTCTTGCTCTCCCCCTGTGTGCTCTCGCTCTCCCCCCGTGCGCTCTCTCACTGTCCCGTGTGCTCTCGCTCTCCTCCTCTGCTCTCTCTCTCCCCCTGCGCTCTCTCACTGTGCCCCGTGTGCTCTCGCTCTCCTCCCAAGCTCTCTCTCACTGCCCCCATATGCTCTGACTCTCCCCCCGTGTGCTCTCACTCTCCCCCTGCGCTCTCTGTCACTGTCCCCCGTGTACTCTCGCTCTCCCCCTGCACTCTCTCTCACTGTTCCCGTGTGCACTTGCTCCCCCTGCGCTCTCTGTCCCCGTGTGCTCTCACTCTCCCCCTGCACTGTCTCTCACTGTCCCCGTGTGGTCATGCTCTCCACCGCGTGTGCTCTCGCTCTCCCCCCGCGCTCTCTCACTGTCCCCCGTGTGCTCTCGCACTCCCCCTGCGCTCTCTGTCACTGTCCCCCGTGTGCTCTCGCTCTCCCCCCGCGCTCTCTCACTGTCCCCCGTGTGCTCTCGCTCTCCCCCCGCGCTCTCTCTCACTGTCCCCCGTGTGCTCTCGCTCTCCCCCCGCGCTCTTTCTCAGTACCATGTGCTCACGCTCTCCCCCCGCGCTCCCTCTCAGTACCATGTGCTCTCGCTCTTCCCCCTGCTCTCTCTCAGTCCCATGTGCTCTCGCTCTCCCCCTGCGCTCTCTCTCTGTCCCATGTGCTATCGATCTCCCCCGCGCTCTCTCTCTGTCCCCCGTGTGCTCTCGCTCTCCCCCCGCGCTCTCTCTCACTGTCCCCCGTGTGCTCTCGCTCTCCCCCCGCGCTCTCTCTCAGTACCATGTGCTCTCGCTCTCCCCCCGCGCTCTCTCTCAGTACCATGTGCTCTCGCTCTTCCCCCGTGCTCTCTCTCAGTCCCATGTGCTCTCGCTCTCCCCCCGCGCTCTCTCTCAGTCGCATGTGCTCTCGCTCTCCCCCTGTGCTCTCTCTCAGTCCCGTGTGCTCTCGCTCTCCCCCCACGCTCTCTCTCTGTCCCCCGTGTGCTCTCGCTCTCCCCCCGCGCTCTCTCTCACTGTCCCCCGTGTGCTCTCGCTCTCCCCCTGCGCTCTCTCTCACTGTCCGTGTGCTCTCGCTCTCCCCCCGCGCTGTCTCTCACTGTCCCCCGTGTGCTCTCGCTCTCCCCCCGCGCTCTCTCACTGTTCCCCTGTGTGCTCTTGCCCCCCCTGCGCTCTCTCTCACTGTCCCCCACGTGCTCTCACTCTCCCCCCCGCGCTCTCTCACTGTCCCCGTGTGCTCTCGCTCACTGTCCCCCGTGTGCTCTCACTCTCCCCTGCGCTCTCTCTCACTGTCCCCGTGTGCTCTCGCTCTCCCCCCGCGCTGTCTCTCACTGTCCCCCGTGTGCTCTCGCTCTCCCCCCGCGCTCTCTCACTGTTCCCCTGTGTGCTCTTGCCCCCCCTGCGCTCTCTCTCACTGTCCCCCACGTGCTCTCACTCTCCCCCCCGCGCTCTCTCACTGTCCCCGTGTGCTCTCGCTCACTGTCCCCCTGTGTGCTCTCACTCTCCCCTGCGCTCTCTCTCACTGTCCCCGTGTGCTCTCGCTCTCCCCCCACGCTCTCTCTCACTGTCCCCCGTGTGCTCACTCTCCGACTCTCCCCCACGCGTGCTCTCACTCTCCCCCCCGTGCTCTCTCCCTGTCCCCCCGCGCTCTCTCCCTGTCCCCCCGCGCTCTCTCCCTGTCCCCCCGCGCTCTCTCCCTGTCCCCCGGCGCTCTCTCCCTGTCCCCCGGCGCTCTCTCCCTGTCCCCCGGCGCTCTCTCCCTGTCCCCCGGCGCTCTCCCTGTCCCCCGGCGCTCTCTCCCTGTCCCCCGGCGCTCTCTCCCTGTCCCCCGGCGCTCTCTCCCTGTCCCCCGGTGCTCTCTCCCTGTCCCCCGGTGCTCTCTCCCTGTCCCCCGGTGCTCTCTCCCTGTCCCCCGGCGCTCTCTCCCTGTCCCCCGGCGCTCTCTCCCTGTCCCCCGGTGCTCTCTCCCTGTCCCCCGGTGCTCTCTCCCTGTCCCCGGGTGCTCTCTCCCTGTCCCCCGGCGCTCTCTCCCTGTCCACCACGCTCTCTCCCTATCCTCTGCGCTTTTTGCTGTCCCCCGCGCTCAATCACTGTCCTCCGTGCTCTCTCACTGTCCCCAGCGCTGTGTCGCTGTCCCGTGCTCTCTCCCTATCCCCCGCCTTCTCTCTCGCTGACCCCCCCGCGCGCTCTCTCACTGTCCCCCTGTGTGCTCTCGCTCTCCTCCTGCGCTCTCTCTCTCCTCCTGCGCTCTCTCACTCTACCCCCGCGCTCTCTCACTGTCCCCGTGTGCTCTTGCTCTCCCACTGTGTGCTTTCGCTCTCCCCCCGTGCGCTCTCTCACTGTTCCCGTGTGCTCTTGCTCTCCCCCTGTGTGCTCTCGCTCTCCCCCCGTGCGCTCTCTCACTGTCCCGTGTGCTCTCGCTCTCCTCCTCTGCTCTCTCTCTCCCCCTGCGCTCTCTCACTGTGCCCCGTGTGCTCTCGCTCTCCTCCCAAGCTCTCTCTCACTGCCCCCATATGCTCTGACTCTCCCCCCGTGTGCTCTCACTCTCCCCCTGCGCTCTCTGTCACTGTCCCCCGTGTACTCTCGCTCTCCCCCTGCACTCTCTCTCACTGTTCCCGTGTGCACTTGCTCCCCCTGCGCTCTCTGTCCCCGTGTGCTCTCACTCTCCCCCTGCACTGTCTCTCACTGTCCCCGTGTGCTCTCACTCTCCCCCTGCGCTCTCTGTCACTGTCCCCCGTGTACTCTCGCTCTCCCCCTGCACTCTCTCTCACTGTCCCCGTGTGCTCTTGCTCTCCCCCTGCGCTCTCTGTCACTGTCCCCCGTGTACTCTCGCTCTCCCCCTGCACTCTCTCTCACTGTCCCCGTGTGCTCTTGCTCTCCCCCTGCACTCTCTCTCACTGTCCCCGTGTGCTCTCACTCTCCCCCTGCGCTCTCTGTCACTGTCCCCCGTGTACTCTCGCTCTCCCCCTGCACTCTCTCTCACTGTCCCCGTGTGCTCTTGCTCTCCACCGCGTGTGCTCTCGCTCTCCCCCTGCACTCTCTCTCACTGTCCCCGTGTGCTCATGCTCTCCACCGCGTGTGCTCTCGCTCTCCCCCCGCGCTCTCTCTCACTGTCCCCCGTGTGCTCTCACTCTCCCCCTGCACTCTCTCTCACTGTCCCCGTGTGCTCTCACTCTCCCCCTGCACTCTCTCTCACTGTCCCCGTGTGCTCTCACTCTCCCCCTGCACTCTCTCTCACTGTCCCCGTGTGCTCTCACTCTCCCCCTGCACTCTCTCTCACTGTCCCCGTGTGCTCTCACTCTCCCCCTGCACTGTCTCTCACTGTCCCCGTGTGCTCATGCTCTCCACCGCGTGTGCTCTCGCTCTCCCCCCGCGCTCTCTCTCACTGTCCCCCGTGTGCTCTCGCTCTCCCCCCGCGCTCTCTCACTGTCCCCCGTGTGCTCTCGCACTCCCCCTGCGCTCTCTGTCACTGTCCCCCGTGTGCTCTCGCTCTCTCACTGTCCCCAGTGTGCTCTCGCTCTTCCCCTGCGCTCTCTCTCACTGTCCCCCGTGTGCTCTCGCTCTCCCCCCGCGCTCTCTCTCAGTCCCGTGTGCTCTCGCTCTCCCCCCGCGCTCTCTCTCAGTACCATGTGTTCTCGCTCTTCTCCCGCGCTCTCTCTCAGTACCATGTGCTCTCTCTCTCCCCCGGCGCTCTCTCTCACTGTCCCCCGTGTGCTCTCGCTCTCCCCCCGCGCTCTCTCTCAGTCCCGTGTGCTCTCGCTCTCCCCCGCGCTCTCTCTCAGTCCCATGTGCTCTCACTCTCCCCCCGCGCTCTCTCACTGTTCCCCTGTGTGCTCTTGCCCCCCCGCGCTCTCTCTCACTGTCCCCCACGTGCTCTCACTCTCCCCCCGCGCTCTCTCACTGTCCCCGTGTGCTCTCGCTCACTGTCCCCCGTGTGCTCTCACTCTCCCCTGCCCTCTCTCACTGTCCCCGTGTGCTCTCGCTCTACCCCCGCGCTCTCTCTCACTGTCCCCCGTGTGCTCACTCTCCGACTCTCCCCCACGCGTGCTCTCACTCTCCCCCCCGCGCTCTCTCCCTGTCCCCCCGCGCTCTCTCCCTGTCCCCCCGCGCTCTCTCCCTGTCCCCCGGCGCTCTCTCCCTGTCCCCCGGCGCTCTCTCCCTGTCCCCCGGCGCTCTCTCCCTGTCCCCCGGCGCTCTCCCTGTCCCCCGGCGCTCTCTCCCTGTCCCCCGGCGCTCTCTCCCTGTCCCCCGGCGCTCTCTCCCTGCCCTCCGGCGCCCTCTCCCTGCCCCCCGGCGCTCTCTCCCTGTCCCCCGGCGCTCTCTCCCTGTCCCCCGGCGCTCTCTCCCTGTCCCCCGGTGCTCTCTCCCTGTCCCCCGGTGCTCTCTCCCTGTTCCCCGGTGCTCTCTCCCTGTCCCCCGGCGCTCTCTCGCTGTCCACCACGCTCTCTCCCTATCCTCTGCGCTTTTTGCTGTCCCCCGCGCTCAATCACTGTCCTCCGTGCTCTCTCACTGTCCCCAGCGCTGTGTCGCTGTCCCGTGCTCTCTCCCTATCCCCCGCCCTCTCTCTCGCTGTCCCCCGCGCGCTCTCTCACTGTCCCCCTGTGTGCTCTCGCTCTCCTCCTGCGCTCTCTCACTCTCCTGCGCTCTCTCACTCTCACCCCGCGCTCTCTCACTGTCCCCGTGTGCTCTTGCTCTCCCCCTGTGTGCTCTCGCTCTCCCCCCGTGCGCTCTCTCACTGTTCCCGTGTGCTCTTGCTCTCCCCCCGTGTGCTCTCGCTCTCCCCCCGTGCGCTCTCTCACTGTCCCGTGTGCTCTCGCTCTCCTCCTCTGCTCTCTCTCTCCCCCTGCGCTCTCTCACTGTCCCCCGTGTGCTCTCGCTCTCCCCCCAAGCTCTCTCTCACTGTCCCCCATATGCTCTGACTCTCCCCCCGTGTGCTCTCACTCTCCCCCTGCGCTCTCTGTCACTGTCCCCCGTGTACTCTCGCTCTCCCCCTGCACTCTCTCTCACTGTTCCCGTGTGCTCTTGCTCCCCCTGCGCTCTCTGTCCCCGTTGGCTCTCACTCTCCCCCTGCACTCTCTCTCACTGTCCCCGTGTGCTCTCACTCTCCCCCTGCACTCTCTCTCACTGTCCCCATGTGCTCTCACTCTCCCCCTGCACTGTCTCTCACTGTCCCCGTGTGCTCATGCTCTCCACCGCGTGTGCTCTCGCTCTCCCCCCGCGCTCTCTCTCACTGTCCCCCGTGTGCTCTCGCTCTCCCCCTGCGCTCTCTCTCACTGTCCCCCGTGTGCTCTCGCTCTCCCCCCGCGCTCTCTCACTGTCCCCCGTGTGCTCTCGCACTCCCCCTGCGCTCTCTGTCACTGTCCCCCGTGTGCTCTCGCTCTCCCCCCGCGCTCTCTCACTGTCCCCAGTGTGCTCTCACTCTCCCCCTGCGCTCTCTCTCACTGTTCCCCGTGTGCTCTCGCTCTCCCCCCGCGCTCTCTCTCAGTCCCGTGTGCTCTCGCTCTCCCCCCGCGCTCTCTCTCAGTCCCATGTGCTCTCGCTCTCCCCCCGCGCTCTCTCTCAGTACCATGTGCTCTCTCTCTCCCCCGGCGCTCTCTCTCACTGTCCCCCGTGTGCTCTCGCTCTCCCCCCGCGCTCTCTCTCAGTACCATGTGCTCACGCTCTCCCCCTGCGCTCTCTCTCAGTCCCATGTGCTCTCGCTCTCCCCCCGCCCTCTCTCTGTCGCATGTGCTCTCGCTCTCCCCCCGCACTCTCTCTCTGTCCCCCGTGTGCTCTCGCTCTCCCCCCGCGCTCTCTCTCACTGTCCCCCGTGTGCTCTCGCTCTCCCCCTGCGCTCTCTCTCACTGTCCGTGTGCTCTCGCTCTCCCCCCGCGCTGTCTCTCACTGTCCCCCGTGTGCTCTCCCTCTTCCCCCGCGCTCTCTCACTGTTCCCCTGTGTGCTCTTGCCCCCCCTGCGCTCTCTCTCACTGTCCCCCACGTGCTCTCACTCCCCCCCGCGCTCTCTCACTGTCCCCGTGTGCTCTCTCTCACTGTCCCCGTGTGCTCTCGCTCTTCCCCCACGCTCTCTCTCACTGTCCCCCGTGTGCTCACTCTCCGACTCTCCCCCACGCGTGCTCTCACTCTCCCCCCCGCGCTCTCTCACTGTCCCCACGCGCTCTCTCCCTGTCCCCCGGCGCTCTCTCCCTGTCCCCCGGCGCTCTCTCCCTGTCCCCCGGCGCTCTCTCCCTGTCCCCCGGCGCTCTCTCCCTGTCCCCCGGCGCTCTCCCTGTCCCCCGGCGCTCTCTCCCTGTCCCCCGGCGCTCTCTCCCTGTCCCCCGGCACTCTCTCCCTGTCCCCCGGCGCTCTCTCCCTGTCCCCCCGCGCTCTCTCCCTGTCCCCCCGCGCTCTCTCCCTACCCCCCGGCGCTCTCTTCCTGTCCCCCGGCGCTCTCTCCCTGTCCCCCGGCGCTCTCTCCCTGTCCCCCGGTGCTCTCTCCCTGTCCCCCGGCGCTCTCTCCCTGTCCACCACGCTCTCTCCCTATCCTCTGCGCTTTTTGCTGTCCCCCGCGCTCAATCACTGTCCTCCGTGCTCTCTCACTGTCACCAGCGCTGTGTCGCTGTCCCGTGCTCTCTCCCTATCCCCCGCCCGCTCTCTCGCAGTCCCCCGCGTGCTCTCTCACTGTCCCCCTGTGTGCTCTCGCTCTCCTCCTGCGCTCTCTCACTCTCCTCCTGCGCTCTCTCACTCTCACCCCGCGCTCTCTCACTGTCCCCGTGTGCTCTTGCTCTCCCCCTGTGTGCTCTCGCTCTCCCCCCGTGCGCTCTCTCACTGTTCCCGTGTGCTCTTGCTCTCCCCCTGTGTGCTCTCGCTCTCCCCCCGTGCGCTCTCTCACTGTCCCGTGTGCTCTCGCTCTCCTCCTCTGCTCTCTCTCTCCCCCTGCGCTCTCTCACTGTCCCCCGTGTGCTCTCGCTCTCCCCCCCAAGCTCTCTCTCACTGTCCCCCATATGCTCTGACTCTCCCCCCGTGTGCTCTCACTCTCCCCCTGCGCTCTCTGTCACTGTCCCCCGTGTACTCTCGCTCTCCCCCTGCACTCTCTCTCACTGTCCCCCGTGTGCTCTCACTCTCCCCCTGCGCTCTCTGTCACTGTCCCCCGTGTACTCTCGCTCTCCCCCTGCACTCTCTCTCACTGTCCCCCGTGTGCTCTCACTCTCCCCCTGCACTCTCACTGTTCCCGTGTGCTCTTGCTCCCCCTGCGCTCTCTGTCCCCGTGTGCTCTCACTCTCCCCCTGCACTCTCTCTCACTGTCCCCGTGTGCTCTCACTCTCCCCCTGCACTCTCTCTCACTGTTCCCGTGTGCTCTTGCTCCCCCTGCGCTCTCTGTCCCCGTGTGCTCTCACTCTCCCCCTGCACTCTCTCTCACTGTCCCCGTGTGCTCTCACTCTCCCCCTGCACTCTCTCTCACTGTCCCCGTGTGCTCATGCTCTCCACCGCGTGTGCTCTCGCTCTCCCCCCGTGCTCTCTCTCACTGTCCCCGTGTGCTCATGCTCTCCACCCCGTGTGCTCTCGCTCTCCCCCCGCGCTCTCTCACTGTCCACCGTGTGCTCTCGCACTCCCCCTGCGCTATCTGTCACTGTCCCCCGTGTGCTTTCGCTCTCCCCCCGCGCTCTCTCACTGTCCGTGTGCTCTCGCTCTTCCCCTGCGCTCTCTCTCACTGTCCCCCGTGTGCTCTCACTCTCCCCCTGCGCTGTCTCTCACTGTTCCTCGTGTGCTCTCGCTCTCCCCCCGCGCTCTCTCTCAGTCCCGTGTGCTCTTGCTCTCCCCCCGCGCTCTCTCTCAGTACCATGTGCTCTCGCTCTCCCCCCGCGCTCTCTCAGTCCCATGTGCTCTCGCTCTCCCCCCGCGCTCTCTCTCTCAGTACCATGTGCTCTCTCTCTCCCCCGGCGCTCTCTCTCACTGTCCCCCATGTGCTCTCGCTCTCCCCCCGCGCTCTCTCTCAGTCCCGTGTGCTCTCGCTCTCCCCCCGCGCTCTCTCAGTCCCATGTGCTCTCGCTCTCCCCCCGCGCTCTCTCTCTCAGTACCATGTGCTCTCTCTCTCCCCCGGCGCTCTATCTCACTGTCCCCCGTGTGCTCTCGCTCTCCCCCCGCGCTCTCTCTCAGTACCATGTGCTCTCGCTCTCTCCCCGCGCTCTCTCTCAGTACCATGTGCTCTCGCTCTTCCCCCGTGCTCTCTCTCAGTCCCATGTGCTCTCGCTCTCCCCCCGCGCTCTCTCTCAGTCCCATGTGCTCTCGCTCTCCCCCTGCGCTCTCTCTCTCAGTCCCATGTGCTCTCGCTCTCCCCCCGCGCTCTCTCTGTCCCCCGTGTGCTCTCGCTCTCCCCCCGCGCTCTCTCTCACTGTCCCCCGTGTGCTCTCGCTCTCCCCCTGCGCTCTCTCTCACTGTCCGTGTGCTCTCGCTCTCCCACCGCGCTGTCTCTCACTGTCCCCCGTGTGCTCTCGCTCTCCCCCCGCGCTCTCTCAATGTTCCCCTGTGTGCTCTTGCCCCCCCTGCGCTCTCTCTCACTGTCCCCCACGTGCTCTCACTCTCCCCCCCGCGCTCTCTCACTGTCCCCGTGTGCTCTCGCTCACTGTCCCCCTGTGTGCTCTCACTCTCCCCTGCGCTCTCTCTCGCTGTCCCCGTGTGCTCTCGCTCTCCCCCCACGCTCTCTCTCACTGTCCCCCGTGTGCTCACTCTCCGACTCTCCCCCACACGTGCTCTCACTCTCCCCCCCGCGCTCTCTCTCACTGTCCCCCGTGTGCTCTCGCTCTCCTCCTGCGCTATCTCTCACTGTCCCCCTGTGTGCTCTCACTCTCCCCCCGCGCACTCTCTCACTGTCCCCCTGTACTGGTTTGATCTCCTTTGAATGTGCTCGCTGTGACCCTCCATTGTTTGGGAACAATATCTCCTTTCTTTATTTGATTAGAAATTGTCATGATCTTGATCAGCGGTACTAAATCTCCCTTTCACCCAGTCCAGGAGCAATCTCAGCATTTGCACACAATGAGATCTGGTGTCTGGATCAATCTCCTCTGCACCCTTCCCAGCACCTTGCTATTATACTGCAGCTCCAGAACAGAGCGTAATTCTCCAGCTCAGACTTCACTCGTGATTGAGGATGGTTTAGGATAACTTTCTGGGCTGAAAAGAAGGCGGGGCAGAAACCACTGACTTCTACTGATTGTCTCCAGAAGTCGGAGATGTTGTATGTTATGAAATGTAATGCTCTGGGCCAGGTTTAATCAGTGAAGTAGCATTCTGCCAGACGGTTTGCTGAGATTTGAACCCACGTCCCGGTGCAATAGACTGAACTTGTGGATTGCTCGTCAGAGATATACAGCATTGAAAGAGACTCTTCAGTCCAACTTGTCCATACTGACTAAATATCCTAAACCAATCTGGACCCATTTGCCTGCACCCGGCCCTTATCCCTCCAAACCCTTCCCATTCATATACCCATCCAAATGCCTCTTAAATGTTGCAATTGTACCAGCCTCCACCACTTCATTCCATACACGTACCACCCTCTGAGTGAGGAAGTTGCCCTTTTAAATGTTTTCCCCTTTCACCTTAAACCTCTAGTTTTAGATTTCCCCTCCCTCGCAATTTACCCTATCCATGCCCCTCATGATTTTATAAACCTCTATAAGGTCACCCCTCAGCCTTCGACGCTCCAGGGAAAACAGCCCCAGCCTGTTCAGCCTCTCCCTGTAGCTCAAGCCCTCCAACCCTGGCAACATACTTGTAAATCTTTTCTGCGACCTGTCAAATTTGTAGTGTAGATTCCAATTTTAAAATGATATACATGACTAAACTCCCAACCAGATAGATGGCTGTCTTAGCAGAAACTGTAGTAATGTGAAAAGCCTCCAAATTATTGTAATAATTTCCAATATTGGTATCTCCATAATAAGTGTCACAAAACATATAAAATGTCAGAAAAGTGTGAGGTGATGCATTTGGGAGAACTAACAAGGCAAGAACGTACATGTGGAATGGTAGAACCGTAGGAAGTACAGAGGATCAGAGGGACTTTAGTGAGCATATCCATAAGTCCTTGAGGGCAGCAGGACAGGCAGATAATGTGGTTAAGGAGGCATTTGAGAACTTGCCTTTCTTAGTCAAGGCATTCAGTACAAGTGCAAGGTGAGATATGAGACATTGGTTAGGCCACTGCTGGAGTACTATATGCAATTCTGGTCACCACACGATAGGAAGGGTGTGAATGGAGAGGGCGCAGAGGAGATTCACCAGGATGTTACCCAGGCTGGAGCAATCTAACTCCAAAGAGTGATTGGATAGGCCGGGATTGGTTTTCTTAGAGTAGAGAAGGTTGCAGAGCAGGGTCGTACAAAGCTCTCAGTTGCATACATTACAGGGAGAAACCTTTCCCCTTAGTAGAGGGATCAGTAACCAGGAGGCACAGTGTTAAGGTGAGGAGCAGGGTTTTGAGGAAATGTTCCTCACTCAGAGGGTTGTGTGGAGACTGGAGCTCGGGACATTTAAGTATTTAGAGGAGCACTTTAAACATCATGACATACAGGGTGATGCACCAAGTGTTGGAAAATGGGAACCGAATAAATAGATGCTTGGTGACCAGTACAGACCAAAATCTCTATGTCTGTACATTTTCTTTGGGATTGGTAAGAATAAGCACTCAGGAGCGAAGCCTTGAAGCACATTTCATCTAGAAGGTGGTAAAAATCTGGAAGCTTTTTTTCCCAAAAAACAGTAGTTGAAGGAACGATTGCTTTTTCACAACTGTGATGGATAAGTGTTTGCTGTGCAAGTGGATGATTGGATTATGATAGGAAAGTGCGGTTTGGGTACAGAGTTAGGCAGTCACAAATTCAAACAGGATGGAAACAGACCCTTCGGTCCAACTAATCCTTGCCAACCATGTTCTCAACTGAACGACTCCCACTTCCATGTTTGCTCCATATCCCTCCAAACCTTTCCTATTCATGTACTTACCCGATGGTCCTTTTAAATGTTGTAACCGTTCCTGCATCCACCACTTCCTCTGGTGGTTCATTCCACACATGAACCACTCTGTGTAAAAAAAAAATTGCCCCTCATGTCCTTTTTAAAACTTCCTCCTCTCACCTTAAAAATACACCCCCTAGTTTTGAAATCCCCCACTCTAGGAAAAAGACTCCTGCCGTTCACCTTATCCTAGCCCCCCATGATTTTATAAACCTCTATAAGGTCAACCCCTCAAACTCCTACACTCCAGGGAAAAACATCCCTGGCCAATCCAGCCTCTCCTCATAACTCAAACCCTTCAATCCCAGCAACATCCTGGTAAATCCTTTCCGAACCCCCTCCAATTTAATAATATCCTGCCTATAGCAGGGTGACCAGAACTGGACACTATACTCCAAAAGTGGCCTCACCAATGTCCTGTGCAACCTCAACATGTCGTGGGTTCTCAGGGGAACAGAGCACGAACAGCCAAGTTTCTGGTATTGAGACTGGCTCTCATGCAACGAGGGGTACGTCGGCTTCCAAGAGATCAATTGTGTTAGGGGATTCTGTAGTCAGAGGTACAGACAGACGTTTCTGTGGCCAGCAGCGAAAAAGCAGAATGGTGTGTTGTTTCCCTGGTGCCAGGATCAAGGATGTCTCAGAGAGGGTGCAGAATGTTTTCACGGGGGAGAGGGGCCAGCAGGAGGTCATTGTCCACATTGAAACCAACGATATTGGAAGGAAGATTACAGAGAGTTAGGCAGAAATTTAAAAAGGAGGTCCTCAAGGGTAGTAATATCTGGATTACTCCCAGTGCTACGAGCTAGTGAGGGCAGGAATAGGAGGATGGAGCAGATGAATGCATGGCTGAGGAGCTGGTTTATGGGAGAAGGATTCACATTTTTGGATCATTGGAATCTCTTTTGGGGTAGAAGTGACCTGTACAAGAAGGATGGATTGCACCTGAATTGGAAGAGGATGAATATACTGGCAGAAAAATTTGCTAGAACTGCTTGGGAGGATTTAAACTAGTAAGGTGGGGGGGGGGGTGAAATCCAGGGAGATAGTGAGGAAAGAGATCGATCTGAGACTGGTACAGTTGAGAACAGAAGTGAGTCAAACAGTCAGGGCAGGCAGGGACAAGGTAGGACTAATAAATTAAACTATTTATTTCAAGCAAGGGGCCTAACAGGGAAGGCAGATGAACTCAGGACATGGCTGGGAACATGGGACTGGGATATCATAGCAATTACAGAAACATGGCTCAGGGATGGGCAGGACTGGCAGCTTAATGTTCCAGGATACAAATGCTACAGGAGGATAGAAAGAGAGGCAAGAGAGGAGGGGGAGTGGCGTTTTTGATAAGGGATAGCTTAGGGAGGGAGGATATTCCCGGAAATACATCCAGGGAAGTTATTTGGGTGGAACTGAGAAATAAGAAAGGGATGATCACCTTATTGGGATTGTATTATAGACCCCCTAATAGTCAGAGGGAAATTGAGAATCAAACTTGTAAGGAGATCTCAACTATCTGTAAGAATAATAGGGTAGTTATGGTAGGGGATTTTAACTTTCCAAACATCGACTGGGACTGCCATAGTGTTAAAGGTTTAGATGGAGAGGAATTTGTTAAGTGTGTACAAGACAATTTTCTGATTCAGTATGTGGATGTACCTACGAGAGAAGGTGCAAAACTTGACCTACTCTTGGGAAATAAGGCAAGGCAGGTGACTTGGGGGAGCACTTTGGGGCCAGTGACCATAATTCTATTAGATTTAAAATAATGATGGAAAAGGATAGACCAGATCTAAAAGTTGAAGTTCCAAATTGGAGAAAGGCCAATTTTGACGGTATTAGGCAAGAGCTTTCGAAGGCTGATTGGAGGCAGATGTTCGCAGGTAAAGGGACGGCTGGAAAATGGGAAGCCTTCAGAAATGAGATAGCAAGAATCCAAAGGAAGTGTATTCCTGTCAGGGTGAAAGGGGAGGCTGGTAGGTATAGGGAATACTGGATGACTAAAGAAATTAAGGGTTTGGTTAAGAAAAAAAAGGAAGCATATGTCAGGTATAAACAGGATAGATCAAGTGAATCTTTAGAAGAGTATAAAGAAAGTAGGAGTATACTTAAGAGGGAAATCAGGAGGGCAAAACGGGGACATGAGATAGCTTTGGCAAATAGAATTAAGGAGAATCCAAAGGGTTTTTACAAATACATTAAGGACAAAAGGGTAACTAGGGAGAGAATAGGGCCCCTCAAAGATCAGCAAGGCAGCCTTTGTGTGGAGCCACAGAAAATGGGGGAGATACTAAATGAATATTTTGCATCAGTATTTACTGTGGAAAAGGATATGGAAGATGTAGACTGTAGGGAAATAGATGGTGACATCCTGCATAATGTCCAGATTGCAGAGGAGGAAGTGCTGGATGTCTTGAAACGGTTAAAGGTGGATAAATCCCCAGGACCTGATCAGGTGTACCCAAGAACTCTGTGGGAAGCTAGAGGAGTGATTGCTGGGCCTCTTGCTGAGATATTTGTATCATTGATAGTCACAGGTGAGGTGCCGGAAGACTGGAGGTTGGCAAACATGGTACCACTGTTTAAGAAGGGTGGTAAGGACAAGCCAGGGAACTATAGACCGGTGAGCCTGACCTCGGTGGTGGGCAAGTTATTGGAGAGAATCCTGAGGGACAGGATGTAAATGTATTTGGAAAGGCAAGGACTAATTAGGGATAGTCAACATGGCTTTGTGCGTGAGCAATCATGTCTCTCAAACTTGATTGAGTTTTTTGAAGAAGTAACAAAGATGAGGGTAGAGCATTAGATGTGATCTATATGGACTTCAGTGAGGTGTTCGACAAGGTTCCCCATAGGAGACTGATTAGCAAGGTTGGATCTCATGTAATACAGGGAGAACATAGAACATAGAAGAATACAGCACAGTACAGGCCCTTTGGCCCTCGATGTTGCGCCGATCCAAGCCCACCTAACCTACACTAGCCCACTATCCTCCATATGCCTATCCAATGCCTGTTTAAATGCCCATAAAGAGGGAGAGTCCACCACTGCTACTGGCAGGGCATTCCATGAACTCACGACTCGCTGAGTAAAGAATCTACCCCTAACATCTGTCCTATACCTACCACCCCTTAATTTAAAGCTATGCCCCCTCGTAATAGCTGACTCCATACGTGGAAAAAGATTCTCATGGTCAACCTTATCTAAACCCCTAATCATCTTGTACACCTCTATCAAGTCACCCCTAAACCTTCTTTTCTCCAATGAAAACAGCCCCAAGTGCCTCAGCCTTTCCTCATACAATCTTCCTACCATACCAGGCAACATCCTGGTAAACCTCCTCTGCACCCGTTCCAGTGCCTCCACATCCTTCCTATAGTATGGCGACCAAAACTGGACACTATACTCCAGATGCGGCCGCACCAGAGTCTTATACAACTGCAACATGAACTAGCCATTTGGATACAGAACTGGCTCAAAGGTAGAAGACAGAAGGTGGTGGTGGAAGGTTGTTTTTCAAACTGGAGGCCTGTGACCAGTGGAGTGCCACAAGGATCGGTACTTTTTGTCATTTACATAAATGATTTGGATGCGAGCATAAGAGGTACAGTTAGTAAGTTTGCAGATGACACCAAAATTGGAGGTATAGTGAACAGCGAAGAGGGTTACCTCAGATTACAACAGGATCTGGATCAGATGGGCCAATGGGCTGAGAAGTGTCAGATGGAGTTTAATTCAGATAAATGTGAGGTACTGCATTTTGGGAAAAAGTGAGGACTGCAGATGCTGGAGATCAGAGCTGAAAAATGTGCAACACATTTTTCAGCTGCATTTTGGGAAAGCAAATCTTAGCACGACTTATACACTTAATGATAAGGTCCTAGGGAGTGTTGCTGAACAAAGAGACCTTGGAGAGCAGGTTCATAGCTCCTTGACAGTGGAGTCGCAGGTAGATAGGATAGTGAAGGAGGCATTTGGTATGCTTTCCTTTATTGGTCAGAGTATTGAGTACAGGGGTTGGGAGGGCATATTGCAGCCGTACAGGACATTGTTAGGCCACTGTTGGAATATTGTGTGCAATTCTGGTCTCCTTCCTATCGGAAGGATGTTGTGAAACTTGAAAGGGTTCAGAAAAGATTTACAAGGATGTTGCCAGGGTTGGAGGATCTGAGCTACAGGGAGAGGCTGAACAGGCTGAGGCTGTTTTCCCTGGAGCGTCGGAGGCTGAGGGGTGACCTTGTAGAGGTTTACAAAATTATGAGGGGCATGGATAGGATAAATAGACAAAGTCTTTTCCCTGGGGTCGGGGAGTCCAGAACTAGAGGGCATAGGTTTAGGGTGAGAGGGGAAAGATATAAAAGGGAACTAAGGGGCAACCTTTTCACATAGAGAGTGGTATGTGTATGGAATGAGCTGCCCGAGGATGTGGTGGAGGCTGGTACAATTGCAACATTTAAGAGGCATTTGGATGGGTATATGAATAGGAAGGGTTTGGAGGGATATGGGCTGGGTGCTGGCATGTGGGACGAGATTGGGTTGGGATATCTGGTCAGCATGGACGGGTTGGACCGAAGGGTCTGTTTGCATGCTGTACATCTCTTTGACTCTATAACTCCTATACTCAAAAGGTCTGAGCAATGAAGGCAAGCGTGATAAACAGCTTCTTAACCACCATATCTACCTGTGATGCAAATCTCAAAGAATTATGTACCTGAATCTCTAGGTGTCTCTGTTCTACAGCACTCCCCCAAGGCTGTACCATTAATTGTACAAGTCCTTCCCTGTTTTGTTCCAAAGTGCAATATCTCACATTTATCCAGATTAAACTCACATCTGCCGCTGTTAATATTCAAAGAAGAAATCAGAATAATGAGCAACAAACCAACAGAATTATGCCACAAAACATCATATTCTCTAAACTTGATTGTGACCTGAGTTTTTGTAAGGCTGGGCAGGCTCTCTGGTTTAGTCAAGAAGTGCCAGAGGGTGTTAGGCCTGGCACTAGGTCAGGCAATTAGTGATTCCGCTCCCTTCCAGCTTTGACTTGTGGTTACGTAATGAAGAGTTGAGGCAGGTTCCCTGGGCCCGTCCGACTTGGTCACTCCCCCGCGAAGCAGTTTGTTTTGTCAGTTCTTACCCTGTTGTTGTGTTCCGCAGATCCTGGAGCTGACCCTGATACTGGCCAGCTACATCAACCACAGCGGCTGGCCCTCGACATCCACCTCGCCAAACCTACCGTCTGCGAACCTCTCGGGCAAGAAGCTGTGGGAGATCGACAGCAAGCACTTCCCGAGCATGACGCGGACCACACAGGGCCCAACCCTGCTCTGAGAACCCCAGCCCCTTGTGAGAGCTGAAGACATGGAACATGAGACCCGGCTACCAGAGGACAAACCACTTGCAAGATTCAAATGGTGCATGAATCACCGTTGTGTCTGCACTCTCTCTGTTGCAGCCTGTATTTAAGTGCTTGAGTAGTGTTTTTAGACGTGATCTTCTTTTGTTTTGTTTTGATACTTCACAGATCTCGTGCGAGCTGAGCGTGCAAATCCCAGCATGCTCTGTGCCACCGGTGCTAAGGCTGGTCCGTATGCAGTAAAACCGGAACGGTGCAGGCTCTCGGGAAAAGCACCCTGAAATGGGAAAAGGCCTTTCTCCAAAGCGGTTCCCTTCCCTTACCCAATTCCACCCTAGGGTTGATTACTTGGCAAACATGGCAGTGCCCACCTCCTACCCTTGGCCAAATCTCCAGTTCTGATGGGCTTCGGCACCCAAGGGGCAAGGTTGTGTAACACAGGTGTTGGTACACAGTAAATTGTCTTGGAGCTCAAGACTGTAAGGTTATCAGCAGAAGCCAGAGGCCTTTGCGTAAGAGTGGAAGATGGCTCACAGCAGCAACAGGGTCCATGACCTCCTCTTTGCAGACACCCTGGTGCTGTCCTTTCATCAGGCAAAGAATCATCAGTGCAGTCAGTCAGAGGAGCACTGGTACGTGTTAACCTAGGAACAACAGGGCCCGACCTCACACCCTCAGGCAAGTGCCTGTGTGGAGTTTGCCCCCGTTCTTCCAGTGTCCCCGTGTTCCCTCCGGTTGCACCGGTTTCCTCCCTCAGTCCAAAGATGTACAGGTCAGGTAGATCGGCCGTGTTAAAGTGCCCCGGAGTTTCCACGGATGTGAAAGTTAGGCGGATTAGCCATGGGAAATTGCAGGGGATAGGGGTGGGATGCCCTTTGGGAGGGCCGGTATGGACTCAATGGGACGAATGGCCTGCTTCCACTGTGTAGGGATTCAATGATTCTATACCAGGCAGCACCCAGAATAGGAGTCTGCACCCACCACCCCACTCCCACCCCCCCTTCAGGACCTGCTCTTTGAATGTGTTAGACACACGACGCCTCAGGAGAGTAGACTGTTCTTTAACGTTTGGTTTCAGGCTGAGCATGTGCTGTTTTGCAGGAACTGCTCCCAACCACATGCCACTGGAGTGGTATATCACAAATGACACACGAGTGAGCCTTTCAATGCTCCAACTATTATTGCAGTTCCCCAGACTAAAGGGCTTTGAAATCATTGGTTTTCCGGGAGTAACAAAATCAAGCTCAGATTTTCAGTCCTGAAATCAGTGTGAACATGGGATTAAATAACGAGACCACGGAAATCAAGGGAAGAGTCGATCAGCGGCTGTCACTGCCTCTCGAAAATGAACCAAGGAGGTAGTGCTGTAAAATTTATCAGCCTGTGGACAAGACTCTTAATAACCAATGCCTACCTTGAGAAAGCTGAGGTGGTGGTCCTGGTCGCTTCCTTGCTTTACTGACATTGCTTGTACTAATGGACAACTCGCAGAGCTCGTACCATTGTACAACTCGCAGAACCTACCACTGTCGCATTGGACGACTCGCGGAACGTGTCAGAGATCATCTCCAGGACCCACACACCAACTGACCCCACCGCCCTGTAGCCGACCACTTCAACCCCCCCCCCCACCCCCATCCTGACAAAGGCATGCAAGTCCTTGGCCGCCTCCGCTGCCAGATTCTAGCCACCCGATGCCTGGAGGAAGAACCCCTCATCTTCCACTTTGGCACCTTCCACAGGATCAATGTGGATTTCACCTGTTTCCTCATCTCCCCTCCCCCCACCTCATCCCAGATCTAACTCTCCAACTTGGCATTGCCCTCTTGATCTGCCTGACCTATCCATCTTCCTTCCCACCTATCACCCTCCCTCCCACTTTCATCTACCTATTGCCTTCCCAGCTACCTTACCCCTGAGCCCCACCCCCACACTCCTGTTTATCTCTCAGCCCCCTACCCTCCCCACCTACCTCCATATTCTTGATGAAGGGCTTATGCCCAAAACGTTGACTCTCCTGCTCCCTGGATGCTACCTGACCTGCTGTCATTTTCCAGCACCACACTTTTCAACCATTGTAGCTCCCTCAGAGGGCTGTCATTTCATGAGGGTCCATGAGTGAACCACTGGCTTTCTCTCATAACTTCACTGTCGTTGCCCTATTCCCGGCCCAGCTTGCATGCCAGCACCCCAGCTGGAGATTTTGCAACCGTGCCCAGCGCCATGACCAGTACACATTTTTGTCAGTGCTCCCCATCAGTAACTTCTCATTTCCCGGGCAGGAGGTTTGTGGATTCACTATCAGAGTCTGAAGCACAGAATCCACAGCTGATACTCCAGTGCACAGGGGGAGTGCAGCTCCGTCAAATGAGACAGGAAAGCATGTTTGTGTCTTCCCTCACTTAAGACATAAAAGATTCCCTTGAGTTATTTGAAGAAGTACCTGGACGTGAGGGTGGCTCAGTGGTTAGCACTACAGCCTCACAGTGCCAGAGACCTGGGTTTGATTCCAGCCTCGGGCGACTGTCTGTGTCGAGTTGTTGGGCCGAAGGGCCTGTTTCCACACTGTAGGGATTCTAATTCTAATTCCACCCAGTCTCCTGGCCTATAACCATTCTTTAGCATTAAGCTTTGCATATTTAATTGCTGGGGAGGAATACTTGTGAAATTTCCAGCAATAAAGACGGGTCAAAGTCAAACCCCACCTAAGCATCCACTGGCGTACCTTTGATTGAACCTCCCCTGGTCAGATGCACATTCTGTGTCTCTGTCTGGTTGTTGCTGGTTTGTTCTGAGTTCCAAGCGGCATCCAAAAGGCAGACCATTCCCGTTAGGGATCAGACGAAGGCTAAAATAGAATGTTCCGGTTGCTGGAAATCCCACTAGGTCAGGGAACATCTGCGGAGAAAACGCTTTGGGCCCACAACCTTTCACCAGAGCTTAAAGAGTTTTACCAATGGTTTGAGCGAGTCGGCTCTAGAACAGGAGGGCAAGAGGGAAGAACCTAAAGGAAGCATGAGAGACGGGAGCACTGATTAAAGGGCATTCATTCACTCAGATTAGTCTGGAGGCAGGAGAGAGTAAATGGCCAAAGGTTAGGATGGTACAAAGCCAATATAGGATGGCACTGGGCCAATAAAGAAAGATGTTTCCAGAGGGAGGGGTAAATGATTATGACAGAAGCATGATCAACATGGACTGTCCAGAAATATGATAGTAACTCACTGTTAAAGTGCCTCATTGGAAGATGGGCTATTTATTATTCCTGAATCTGCACTGGGTAGCTCAGCTCCTGCAGGGCCAGTGGGTGTCTTCCATTAGGCTGTTACATACAGCCCTCAGTGAGTCCGTGCAGTGTCCCTGGTGAATAATGTCAGCTTGACTCCCTCCCGCTCCAACCAAAACGACCTCAGTTCATTGGGGAAAAAAAAAGTCCTTCTCGTGCACTGACAAAACTGTCTAGCGATGTTCGCGGTCACCTTCTGGTTTTGACTTACCCTGTTCTGTTATATTTACGATGCCCAGTGAAATGTGCGTGGGCTTGATCTTTATTTGGGGAAGAAACCGTTTCGTAGTGAGCTGCAGATGCCCACTTGAGCTGGTGGCTGTTCTCATGGCTCTTACTCAGTCACGGAGTGATCCTTTTGTTTCCTGTTGGTGTAGGGCAGTAGGCCTGACCAGTGAAGACTGCGCTAGCGATTCCTTCACATACAGCCACAGGTGAAGCTTGTCACCACTAGATGTGTAGCATTCTTTAACCACTTAGTTCTTTCACAGAGACTTGAAGATGACCTTTTCTGTTCAAAGATCGGTACAAAGCCTAAAAGCCGACACAGAACAAATGGCATTCTCATAGAGCACAGAGTGTTGTTCCTGACAATTGTGTGTGTGTGTGTAAATACACCACACTGTATAATATATTATTGAATACTTGAATGTGACAGGGACAAACCCATTTCTGTGAATGGTTATACCAATGTACTGTACCTCTTATTTATTCTAACTGTTGGAAGTGAACACTGTGATTTTCACACTTAAATCTGAGCAGTTGCCTGTATTTTTGGGAATCATTGTGTGATTTAAGAGGGTAATACTGGAATGCTCCCACACACCCTCCATCTATGACTGCTAGTAGTCAAAATAAAAAGTGGTAACACAAACATGTCTGCGTCTTGCCAACTGCCTAAAGGAGATCCATTCTACTCTCGTTACTCAGAAAGGGTGTTCCTGACTATTAGCAAGTAGTGCATCAAACCCATATTTAGCTGATGTGTTAGGCAGTACAGATGCATTATGCAAAACAATGATCTGGAACACTTAATTTTAATTCGTAACCATGGAAAGTAATCTATGCACTCTTTCTGTATCTTTGTCACTATGTACTTTTTAAAATGTAGTCATACCACTGACAGGGCCACCACTGATTACTTATTCCTAAATGCTCCCGAGATGGTGGTGCTTGGGAAGGAAAGCCACCATCTTGAACTGTTACAATGCGCAGGAAGTGGGTGTTATCACAGTGCTGTTAGGGAGGGAGATCCAGGATTTTAACACAACCACAATGAATGTAATGACGATAGGAATATTATTTGGGATTGGGAATTCTATGAACTACTGTACAAAACTGGTAAAAAAAAAACTGAGAACTTCTTTAGATTTAGTTTTACAGTCACGTGCTCGCATGGAGTACAGTGCAAAGTTTACAAAAGGTACAGATTATTTCACACAAATTCTTGGCGGTGGTCGGGGGGGGGGGGGGGGGTGAAAAAATGAGAAAAATAAAAATCCAACAACAGATTGGAAAAATAGAGAAATGAGAGTTCAAAATAACAGCCCTCCCTAAGCAGACCAGGTCGGGAGTCCGAGTCCACGCTGAGAACGGGAGGTAAAAAGAAAGTGAAGAGAGAGGGGATAAAAAAGAAAATAAAAGTGCACTGAGCAGGTGAGCTCCAACTCAGGAGTCCTGCTCTGCCACCATCTTGGAGACTTGGTGAGTTGCTGCATGACATCTTGAATATAGTTCACTACTGTGCATCAGGGAAGGTAGGGAATGTTTAAGGCAGTGAATAGGGTATCTATTCATCAAATAGTATTTGATTGAATAGATTACTGCTTGCTGTTTTGGTCTCCTTTTCTGAGGAAGGGTGCTCCTGCTCTCGATGGAGTGCAGCAAAGGTTTACCAGGCTGATTCCGGGGATGGCGGGACTGATGCATGAGGAGAGATTGACTAGGTTAGGATTGTTTTCACTGGAGTTCAAATGAATAACAGGGGGGATGTCACCAAGACTTCCAAATTCTAACAGGAGTAGACAGGGTAGATGCAGTGAGGACGTTGTTGATGGTGGGTGTGTCCAAAACCAGGGGGTCACAGTCTGAGGATTTGGGGCGGACCATTTAGGACAGAGATGAAGAGTGGCCCAAAGAGTAGTGGGCCTGTGGAATTCATTAACGCAGGAAGTAGTTGATGCCAAAACATTGAATGTCTTCAAGAGGCGGCTAGATATAGCACTTGGGGTGAACAGGATCAAAGGTTATAGGGAGAAAGCAGAATTAAGCTACTGAGATGGACAATCAGCCATGATTGTGACGAATGGTGGAGACTGCTCGAAGGGCTGAATGGCCTCCTCCTGCTCCTATCTTCTACTTTTGTCCTGAATGGGTGTTAAGCCTCGAGTGTTTTTGGAATTGCATTCGTTCTTGGCAAGGGGAGAGTACACCATCACATTTGTGCCTTGTAGATAGTGGTTTCACAGTTTGTCTGAAAATACAACATTTTTAATCTCCTCTTATAGCTACAGTATCTATATGGCAATTACATTCCTGGTCAATGTCAACCCCCAGAAATGTTGATGGTGGAGATTCAGCTAAAAACAGTATGGAACGTCAATGGGAGCTGGTTAGATTTTCTCTTCTTGGAGATGATTGTTGAGTGGTCCTTTCATGGCACAAGTGTTTTCCAGATCCTGGTACATGCATCATTATTTCAGCAGTTGCATGAGGAACTGAACCCTGTAACTATCCCCTCACTTTAGACCTTATGATAAAGAAAGATTAATGCAGCAGGTGACAATGGTTGGGCTTAGGGATATGATCCTGACCAGAAAATATCAACCCCGAGGGAATGCAAGGCTGTTGTGGCTCCGTGGTGATGCCCTCCCTCTGAGTCAGAAGGCCCGGGTCCAGGTTCCACTTGCTTCAGAAATGCTTCTTCATGTAAAGTAAAAAAAACTATGGATGCTGGGAATCGGAAACGAAAATGGGAATTGTTGGGAGAAACTCGACACACCTGACAGCAACCAATTTAATGTTTTGCAATTGAGGTAGGATGTGTTTTGTCCATTCTGTAAGTCTCCCTTAATTTACATTTTAAGCCTATGAAGACAGAGTCATAGAGATGTACACCACAGAAACAACCCCTTTGGTCCAACTCGTCCATGCCGACCAGATATCCTAACCTAAACTAGTCCCATTTGCCAGCATTTGGCCCAAATCCCTCTAAACCCTTCTTTTCATATACGCAACCAGATGCCTCTTAAATGTTGCAATTGTACCAGCCCCCCCCACTTCCTCTGGCAGCTCATTCCATACACATACCACCCTCTGTGTGAAAAAGTTGCCCCTTAGGTCCCTTTTATATCTTTCCCCTCCAACCCTCTAGGGTGTCCAGAACCCCAGAGAAAAGACTTTGTCTATTTATCCTATCTATACCCTTCATGATTTTATAAACCTCTAAGGTCACCCCTCAGCCTCCGACGCTCCAGGGAAAACAGCCGCAGCCTGTTCAGCCTCTCCCTATAGCTCAGATCCTCCAACCCTGGCAGCATCCTTGTAAATCGTTTCTGAACCATTTCAAGTTTCACAACATCCTTCCGATAGGAAGGAGACCAGAATTGCACACAATATTCCAACAGTGGCCTAACAATGTCCTGTACGGCTGCAATATGCCCTCCCAACTCCTGTACTCAACACTCTGACCAATAAAGGCATACCAAACACCTTCTTCACTATCCTATCTACCTGCAACTCCACTTTCAAGGAGCTATGAACCTGCACTCCAAGGTCTCTTTGTTCAGCAACACTCCCTAGGACCTTACCATTAAATGTCTAAGTCCTCCTCGGATTTGCTTTTCCAAAATGCAGCACCTCGCATTTATCTAAATTAAACTCCATCTGCCACTCCTCAGCCCATTGGCCCATCTGATCAAGATTCCATTGTAATCAGAGGTAACCTTCTTCGCTGTCCACTACACCTCCAATATTGGTGTCATCTGCAAACTTACTAACTGTACCTCTTATGCTCACATCCAAATCATTTATGTAAATGATGAAAAGTAGTGGACCCAGCACCAATCCTTTTGGCATGTTTTCTTAGATTAAACAAAGAGCAAGATACATTCTCACATCCCGATCACTTAATGTGAACAATCAACACCTCTCCAGCAGCAATCTGCACCCCACCAACACCCCCCACCATGTCATAAATGCTGCCCCCTCCACACCTCACTTCAGCTTGGAAGGGGAGTGAAACCATCAGCTTGCTGTCTCTCCATGGATGCTATCTGACCTCCAGCATCTGCTGTTTTCAGTACAGATTCCAGCATCTGCAGTAATTTGCTACAACTATTTGGATAGGAAAGACTTGTTAACACAACAACCTTCATGGTGTCACACACACAAACAAATATACATTTAGCAATGTAAGAGGATTGACGTACAAGGGGATTAAAATCCAGGAGAGTTGAAACAAAGGAGTATTTGGTTAGCTGTTCCTGGACTCAGCTGAATGCGGTGAATTCCATGTAATAGCCACAAAACATTTTAAAAATATCCATTTGCAGACAGCTTTCTGTCAGAGCTGGTCACAAATTCAGTGAGTGCCCCGCACACACTAGGTAGTTTCTTAACACAGCCTGAACCACAGGGTGCAGCAGCACCAGCTGAAGTTCACAAATCTTTTAATGCTCACTGACTTATCAACATACACCAGGTCACCAGAGGGTCCACAACTAACCTAATAACCAGACCTCTCCATTACCTTATTTATACAGTCAGCCCCACCATTTATTGTGGCAATAAAATAGCTCAGGACAATACTGGGTACATTTGCACGAGCTGTTAGGTACAGGTCTCCAGAAATAAATCCTGATGCTGATTGTTATCAGTGGTTGTCACTCATTTAGTAACAGTACTCTTAAGCTCCCAGTCAGTAGGTGGTGCGTTCAAGTTCCAATCTCAAAACTTGATTGTAAATCCTAGGTTGACTCTCCACCACAGTGCAGCACTCGCTCTCTCTCTCTCTCTCTCTCTCGCAGATGGACATAAAAGATTCTAGTTCAAAGAAGAACAAGGCAGTTTTCTCTGGTGTTCAGGTCACTGTTTATTCTTCAATCAGCATGAGCTTAAACTGATTATCAAATTATTAGCATACCGTTGCACATTTAACTGCTACTGCACTTCCTACATTACAACAGCAACCTTGTTTCGTAAGTACGTCACTTGTGTGCTGGCAGATCGCGTGACTGTGAAAGGTGCAATATCTGGCAAGTCTTTGTCACCCTGGTGGTCATGAGGAACAAAGAACCATCAGTCTGTAATTGCATCCAACTGCCCTGCGTCCGGTATGTTATGGCTAACCTCCTTCTTTCGTGAAGTGTGCCAACAACAAGGATGTCATTTCCAATGGGCAGTTCCACCACCTGATGATGTTTACGACCTGGTGGGATTGTTTCCATGACATTGCTGACAGCAGTGGGAAGTGCTGTGTCCTCTTCACTGTCTGGCTGCTGAGGATCATTTGACAGGTCGAGGGCTTCCTTTAGACACCTGTTCTTAGAGAAGTAGTCCTCTTTGAGGCCAATTTCAACAACACGAGCAATCAACCCACACTCCACCCGAAACATCATTCACTCCCAGAGAATTACTTTCTGGAACAACGCTCAAACTTTAACTCTAAAACTCCACTTATTGAAATTCTCGCATGGGCCTGGTGTTTCTTGGATGGGATTTACCACTCACCTCTCTCAGTCTCTGGCTGGGGTAGAATTCTATGATGACCAGCTAATCTCGGTATCTCAATATCCTTAACATGAGACTGGACACCAAGGGCTGCTTAGCTATTCTCGTTCCTCCTCCAAGACGCTCCATAAATCCCAATACCCTGGTTCTCGGTGGGCTGCCCTAATATGTGCAGCTGGATGCTTCATGTTTGCTTTCAAACTGGCAGCTCACCACCACCTTTCAGACGCAACCAGGGATGTGTAGGTAATGCTGTCCATCCAGCAGGGGCCACATCCCATGAATGAATTTTTAAAACACTTATAACCTCCAAATATGATGTGCCTTGGGATGGTTCAATACGTTGAGGTCATAAGAGTTGAACAGTACAGAAACTCAGCCGTGATATCCTAAATTAATCTAATCCTATCGGCCAGCATTTGGCCCATCTTCCTTTAAATTTTTCCTATTCGTATACCCATCCAGATGCCTTTTAAATGTTGTAATTGTCCAGCCTCCACCACTTCCTCTGACAGCTCATTCCATACATGCACCACCCACTGCATGAAAAAAAATTGCCCTTAGGTCCCTTTTATATCTTTCCCCCTCTCACCTTAAACCTATTCCCTCTAGTTCTGGACTCCCCCACCCCAGGGAAAAGGTTAGGTGAATTGGCCATGCTAAATTGCCTGTAGTGTTAGGTGAAGGGGTAAATGTAAGGGAATGGGTCTGGGTGGGTTGCACTTCGGCGGGTCGGTGTGGACCTGTTGGGTCGAAGGGCCTGTTTCCACACTGTAAGTAATCTAATCTAAAAAAAAAAGTAAAAACAAAACCTTGTCTATTTTCCCTATCCATGCCCCTCATGATTTTATAAACCACTGAGGTCACCCCTCAGCCTCTGATGCTCCAGGGAAAACAGCCCCAGCCTAATTCAGCCTCTCCCTATATATAGCTCAAACCCTCCAACAAGCTTATAAATCTTTTCTGAACCCTTTCAAGTTTCACAACATCTTTCCTATATCAGGGAGACCAAAATTGAACAGTGTATTCCAAAAGTGAACTAACCAATGTCCTGTACAGCTGCAACATGACACCCCAATTCCTATACTCAATTAACTGACCAATAAAGGCAAGCATGTCAAACACGTTCTCTCCTATCCTGTCTAAATGTGACTCCACTTTCAAAGAACTAGGTCTCTGTTCGACAACACTCCCCAGGAGGTTCCTATTAAGTGTTGCTATCTAAATATATAAATTGCCGGGTTTTTTTTTTACTTTAGAAGGTTGCACAGGCAACTTTATCCCAACTTCATCCTTAGCTGACATTTGTTGTCATGAAATTTCCACTGGACAGTAAGGAAAAGGAATTTTCTTTCTCCTCCGTCACCCTGCATCAGCTCCCTTACTACCCTGGTTAAACTCAGCCAATTTATCACAAAGCAACTTCTGGTGTGAGCGTCTTGGATTTTATTTTTAAAAATACGGAAAGAGCAAAAGGATGATCAAGGGTAAAAGAATTAGAGCCCGAGAATGTATCTTCTTTATGGAAGAGGATGACACAGACATGGGTCTTAATGAACACTTTATATTTGTCTTCACAAAAAGTGAAATAATTTGCCATTGCTCAAAAAGTAAAGAAGGAAATTGAGGAGGCTCTGACCATTATTTTCCAATTCTCCTTAGCTTCAGGCATGTTGCCCAAGACTGCTAATACATACCATTAGTTTAAAAGGGAGCCAGTAATTACAGGCTAGTCAGACTAAAATCAGTGCTGAGCAAATTATTGGAACAAGTTGTGAAGGACAGTATAAATTATGTAGAAAGGTACAGATTAATTAAGCACAGTCAACATGTTTTCATTAAGGGAAGCTCATGTCTGAATAACATGACTGAATGTTTTGTATAGAAGGGGCCATGAGAACAGCACATTGGACATTTCCGAGATGAATTTTGCAGTGGCTTTTGACAAAGTCCTGTGTACACACTGGTTAGAAAACTAAAAACCTACAGGAGCCAAGAAGCAATGTCAAATTGGATACAAAATTGGTTTGGTGCAGGATGGGTATGACTTGACTGGAAAAGTATTACTGTGGGGTTGCACAGACCCCTTCCTGGATCCTTGATATTTTTGTGGTTATTTATCGCTGGCTTAGATTTAAATGGGGGGAACGCGATTAAAAAGATTGTAGCTGATATAAAACAAATCCTGTGATTGGCAGAGAAAGGAATCCCCAGTCTGCAGGAAGATATGAACTGGGGAGAGAAGCAGAAACATGGCAAAAGATATTTATAAACTGTTGAAGTGTGATGCAATACTGAGAAGCCTAGAGGAACACAGGGACTTTAGAGAGCATGCCCAGAGCTCTCTGAAGGTATCTAACGTGGTTAAGGGGCATTAGGTGGAAGAAGTCAAGACACAGTAAAGTTGTGCTCGAACTGTGCAAAGCACTAATTAGGCCACAGCTAGAGTACTGGGAACAATCCAGGAACGATGGGATCACCTCCCAGAAGGTACAAAGGATATTAACGAAAACGTTAACATAGAACATTACAGCACAGTACAGGCCCTTCGGCCCTCTATGTTGCGCTAACCTGTGAAACCAATCTGAAGCCCATCTAACCTACACTATTCCATTTTCGTCTATATGCCTGCCCAATGACCATTTAAGTGCCCTTTAAGTTGGCGAGTCTACTACTGTTGCATCTGTCCTATATCGATCACCCCTCAATTTAAAGCTATGTCCCATCATGCTAGCCATCACCATCTGAGGAAAAAGGCTCTCTCTGTCCACCTTATCTAACCCTCTGATTATCTTGTATGTCGCAATTAAGTCACCTCTCAACCTTCTTCTCTCTAACAAAGACAACCTCAAGTCCCTCAGCCTTTCCTCATAAGACCTTCCCTCCATACCAGACATTATCCTAATAAATCTCCTCTGAACTCTTTCCAAAGCTTCCACATCCTTCAGATAATGTGGTGACTAGAACTGTATGCAATTCTGGTGCAGCCAGACCAGAGTTTTATACAGCTGCAACCTGACCTCATGGTTCAGAAACTCAATCGCTCTACCAATAAAAGCTACCACACCGTATGCTTTCTCAACAACCCTATCAACCTGGGTGGCAACCTTCAGGGATCTATGTACATGAAGACTGAGATCTCTCTGCTCATCTACACTGCCAAGAATCTTACCATTAACCCAGTTCTCTGCATTCCGGTTACTCCTTCCAATGTGAATCACCTCACACTTTACTGCATTAAACTCCATTTGCCACCTCTCAGCCCAGCTCTGCAGCTTATCTATGTCTCTCTGTAACCTACAGCATCTTTCTGCACTATCCACAACTCTACCGACCTTAGTGTCATGTTGCCAAGAGTTATTGCATTTTGTTAAAAGAAACAAGGGCAGGACTTATACAGCTAATGGTAGGGCCCTGGGCAGTACAAAGAACCTTACAGCACAAGAACAGGCCCTTCAGCCCGCCAAGCCTGCACCGATTTAGATCTTCTATCTAAACCTGCTGCCTATTTTCTAAGGATCTGTATACTGCTGCTCCCTGCCCATTCATGTATCTGTCTAGATACATCTTAAATGACACTATCATACCTGCCACTACCACCTCCGCTGGCAACATGCTCCAGGCACCCACCACCCTCTGCATAAAGAACTTTCCACACATATCTCCCCTAAACCTTTCCCTTCTCACTTTGAACTAGGGACCCCGAATAATTGAGTCCTCCACTCTGCGAAAAAGTTTCTTGCTATCCACCCTGTCTACACCTCTAATGAATTTATAGGCCTTAATCAGGTCACCCCTCAACCTCCTTTCCAATGAAAGTAATCCTGATCTACTCAACCTCTCTTCATAGCTAGCACCTTCCATACCAGGCATTATCCTGGTGAACCTCCTCTGCACCCTCTCCAAAGCATCCACATCCTTTTGGTAATGTGGCGACCAGAACTGTACGCCGTATTCCAAATGTGGCCAAACCAAAGTCTTATACAACTGTAACGTAACCTGCCAACTCTTGTACTCAATATCCCGTCCGATGAAGGAAAGCATGCCATATGCCTTCTTAACCACTCTACTGATCTGTATTGTCACCTTCAGGGTACAGTGGACCTGAACACCCAGATCTCCCTGTACACCAATTTTCCTCAAGCCTTTTCCTTTTACTGTATAGTTCGCTCTTGAACTGGATCTTCTAAAATGCATCACCTTGCATTTGCCCGGATTGAATCCATCTGCCATTTCTCTGCCCAACTCTCCAATCTATCTATATTCTGCTGTATTCTCTGATAGTCCCTTTCACTGTCTGCTACTCTACCAATCTTGCCACCTTGCTAATGAGGCAACCTACACCTTCCTCCAAATCATTATATTTATCACAAACAACAGTGGGCCCAGCATAGATCCCTGTGGAACACCACCGGTCACAGGTCTCCATTTTGAGAAACTCCCTTCCACTATTACTGTCTCCTGTTGCCCAGCCAGTTCTTTATCCATCCAGCTAGTACACCCTGCATACCATGCAACTTCACTTTCTCCATCAGCTTACTATGGGGAACTTTATAAAAGTTCCTGAAGAAGGGCTCATACCTGAAATGTCGATTCTCCTGCTCCTTGGATGCTGCCTGACCTGCTGTGCTTTTCCAGCATCTGCAGTCCTCACTTTCTCCTAGAACTTTATAAAAGACCTTACTAAAGTCTATGTATATGACATCTACATCCCTTCCCTCATCAACTTTGTCACCTCTTCAAGGAATTCTATTAGGTTTGTAAGACATGACCTTCCCTGCACAAAACCATGCTACCTATCACAAATAAGGCCATTTTCTTCCAAATGGGTATATATCCTATCCCTTAGCAGGTTCACAGCTCTGTAATTACCTGGATTATCCCTGCTACCCTTCTTAACCAAGGGTAGCAATTCTCCAGTCCTCTGTGACCTCCTGCATGTTCAAGGATGCTGCAAAGATATCTGTTAAAGCCCCAGCTATTTCCTCTCTCGCTTCCCTCAGTAACCTGGGATAGATCTCATCCGTACTTGGGGACTTGTCCAACTTAATGCCTAGTGTTGTTGAACCAAGAGACCTAGGGGCTTAGATACATAATTCTTTGAAAGTTGCGTCACAGGCAGACAGGGTGGTTAAGAAAATGTTTAGCACGCTTGCCTTCATTACTCAGGTCTTTGAGTATAGGAGTTGGGACGTCATGTTGAGGTTGTTACAAGACGTTGGTCAGGCCACTTTTGGAGTACTGCGTACAATTCTGGTCACCCTACTATAGGAAGGATATTATTAAATTGGAGGGGGCTCAGAAAAGATTTACCAGGGTGTTGCCAGGACTGAAGGGTTGATTTAGAAGGAGAGGCTGTATAGGCTGTGGTTGTTTTTCACAGGAACATAGGAGGTTGAGGGGTGACCTTATAGAGGTTGATAAAATCATAAGGGGCTAGATAAGACGAATAGCCAAGGTCTTTTCCCTAGGGAGGGTCAGTTCAAAACTAGGAGGCATATTTTTAAGTTGAGAGGAGGCAAATTTAAAAGGGACTTGAGGGCAACCTTTTCACCCAGAGGGTAACCTTTTCACCCAGAGGGTGTATAATGAAAGAAGTTCCAGAGGAAGTGGTAGAGTCAGGTACAAAAGACATTTGGACTGTTAGATGATTTAGAGGGATATGGTCCAAATACAGGCAAGTGGAGATGAGTTCAGTTTGGGAAACATGGTTGGCCTGAACCAATCCACCAAGTTGGACTGATTGTGCTGTGTGACTCTACGGCTGGTGAAATGTAACTATAAGGAAAGATTGGATAAAGGATTAGAGAAAAGTTGAGCAGACTCTGGAACTCGTTGCCTGAAAGCGAGCTGAATGCAAGAGGTATTGTGGACCTGCGTTTAACCTGCAGGGCTAACAAACCAAGAAAAGTGAAAAGCAGGATTAGGCTGGACAGCTCTCTCTCTCTCTCAGCAATCAAGGATACAAGGGGTGAAATGGTCTTATCTTTTTTTCTGTAATCCTATGAGTAATCCTTTATACTCAAAAGGATACCAGGTGAGCACAGCCAGAAAACCAGCCATGGTACAATGTAGCCCTTCACCAAGACTTCTCAGAAAAATCTAACTTCTCTTCAAATTGGCATTGGATATAATTCAATATTGGCACGGTGGCTCAGTGGTCAGTACTGCCGCCACACAGGGCCGGGGACCCAGGTTCGATTCCAGCCTCAGTCGACTGTCTGTGTAGAGTTTGCGTGTTCGCCCTGTGTCTGCATGGGTGTCCTCCGGGTGCTCCGGTTTCCTCAAACAGTCCAAGTATGTGCAGATTAGGTGGATTGGTCATGCTAAATTGCCCATAGTGTCCAGGGATGCACAGGCTATGTGGGTTAGCCATGGTAAATGCAGAGTTACGGGGATAGGGTGGGGCCAGGTCTGGGAGGGAATGCTGTTTCGAGGGTTGGTGTAGACTCAATGGGCTGAATGGCCCGCTTCCACGTTGTGGAGATCCTACGGTTCTATGATTTGGTCAAATTTACCGGGTGAGGAAAATCGCATGTCATCATTCCCATGCAGCCCACTCTACTGTCAATGAATACGAGCACAGGGGACGGGTGTGCCATTACCTGACAGAACAAGGCCTGTCCTTGACTCGTTCACTGTTCCTCCTGTGTCTGTTGTAGGATTTCTTGGCAGCTTCTGTACACCTGCGATAAACAGTCCAGACGTGGCTTGGCACTCTTGAAAAAAGGAGGTGGAGTGGTGTTAGAAACCCAAGGACTTCCTCCCCTTCCCCAAGCTCCTCCACATAGCTCGGAGCTACAGAGGGATCCACACGACCTGCTCCGACCTCAGATGTATCTTAGACACAGTGCTAGCAACGCTGAAACATACCAAGCAGTTATAAACCAATCGCTTCCTCACACAACGAGCAAACCCTTCCCCATCAAAATCAATCTTTTAATATTTTTGCAGATGTGCTGCCTGGAATCCAGATTACAGTCAATAACCCACTGGCCATAGCACTTAGCAAACACATTGAGTGTACGGGCACCGAATAACATATATCACCATGGAGCTGGAACCAGTATATAGTGAGAGCGAGACACAGATGTGCAACTAAAAGTACAGAGGAGGAGAGGGAAAGAAAGATCACCACCCCATAGAGGAACGTTTAGCAATCTAGACAATAGACACAGAGAGGGAGCAGAAACTGGGGAAAAGATACAGTAGGTTATACAGAGACAGTGAGAATCACAGAATCCCTACAGTGTGGAAGTAGGTCATTTGGCCCATCGAGTCCACATCAATCCTCCAAAGAGCATCCCACCTAGGCTCACCATCCCCTTACCCTATCCCTGCATTTCCCATGGCTAATCCAACTAACCTGCATATCCCTGGACACGTTGGATAATTTAGCATGGACAATCCGCCTCACATGCACATCCCTGAACACTATGGGTAATTAGGCATGGGCAATCCACCTAACCTGCACATCTTGGGATTGTGGGAGGAAACCCATGCAGACACGGGGAGGGTGGAATTGAACCTGGGTCCCTGGCGCTGTGAGGCAGCAGCGCTAACCACTGAGCCACCGTGTCACCATAAGTGAGAAGAAATGAATTAACAATCAAGCCACAAAGAACAAGAGGGAGAAATCATCAAAGGAGGACTCAGCTGGCTACACAGAGAGATAAGGCAAGATCACCAAGTAGGTAAGGGAAACAGACAGACAGAAATATACAGGAGGGAAAGGTGGGGTAGGGTGAGGGAGGGAGTGAGGGAGGGGGTGAGACTAACAGCGAGACAGTGAGAGGGTGAGAGAGAGGGAAGGGAGGAAGGAAGGGGTGAGAGACGGAGAGAGGGAGGAAGGGGGTGAGAGAAGGGGGGAGGAAGGAAGGAAGGAAGGAAGGGCATGAGAGAGGGGAGGAAGGGAAGAAGAGGCTGAGAGAGAGGGGAGGGAGGGGATGAGAGGGAGGGAGGGAGGGGGTGAGCGAAGGAAGAGCAGGGAAGTCCCAGTACCCCAAAATTTACCCCTACTTTGAACATTTGTAAATATGTTTCCTTCTTTCCTAGTTAATCTCGCCCCCTTTCCTCACATTCCCTGGAATTCTTCTTCAATTCATTTCCCTCATGATTCCCCCTGGTCCTCCATCCTCACATATTTTCATCAATGACAGTGGTCTTCCTCAATAATGTCAATCGGTCTCCAATATCCGCTCCTTGAACCCTGAATGTGGAGTGACATCGAATCTCAGAATCTGCAAGATCGCAGTCTAGCCCGCTTTCCGATTTTAAGATACAGATCTTTCTAATCAACCAGTTCAGTGATGTTACTACATACCCTGGAGCACTGGGGACATGAACCCAGGACTTCTGGATCAGAGGTAGGGACAGTATCACTGTGCCACAAGAGCCTCCTAACTAACCTTCATCCTGAACCAGGCTGGGCAAGAACAGGATTGAGTCCAGCTCTGATGTTTCGTGCTTCGGTGTTCGAAGGTTACGGGAGCTCCAGAGAGCAGAGTCTGAGCTGACTCTCCAGCGCAGTCTGAGGGAATGCTGTACTGTGAGGGTGGGGGGGGAGCGGGGAGCTGGTCTAAATGTTAAACCGAGGCACCATGGCAACGCACACTCAGGACTTAGCAAAATGGAGAACACCTACTGCAATATTCCAAGAGCAGTAGGAGTGTTCTCCCTGGCCAGATCAAGCAACGTCATTAACACGGATGGTGTGTTCATTACCACGCTGCCGATTGTGGGAACTTGCCAATTTCACTGCAGCATTTTAAAATTAAGACGTTGCCTGAAAAGCACTTGGGATGGCCTGAAGGCATGATGTACAATTTATAAATGCCTGTTACCTCTTTGACTGAATACTCTGCCAAAACTACTTCGATCACAAAGCTCAGTGGTAAATAATGCCCAATTGAAAGCATGGTGCGCCACTGTTGGAAGTTGCTTTCATTTACCAAGGCAGGTGGTGGGGGGGGGGGGGGGGGGGGGAGCCCACCAGATTTCTCAATAATTGATAACCAAACCTGCACCCATCCACAGCAGCAGTCAAAGCCAAGGCCAAACTTGGTTGCAATCTACCTCACAGTTTAGCACTCCCTCTTACAAAAAGAACAGCAGTTGAGTGAGTTTCGGAGGAAAGGTCAGTGCCTCGTGTAGCCCTTTGAGGTGATGGGTAGTAAAGGAAAGAAGAAGAGGGAGAAATCACTTACACTCTCAATTGTTGGGTCTAGCCATGTTTTACCTGGAATACTGGCACCACCTCGGACACTCCCCTGGGGTTTCCGGGGTCTATCAGCAGAATGCACAGGTAGTAGATAACTTTCTGCTGCAAGGAAGAAACAAATAATCTTCAACAACCGGCTTCACCCCATCCATCCCCCAGCCTTTCCCAAACACAAATTCCTCTGGGACTGCTACAGGAGATCTGGCGAAGATGTTGCAGCTGCATCTGTCCAGGGAAGTGAAGGACATTTCATTATACCTCAGAGGTAAAAGGGAGGCTTGAAGATTCAAGAGGTGAGCCGTAAAAATACCTGCTCTAGCAGCCACGGTTATGCATGTGGTTGGACTGTTGGGTTCCTGGTCAATGGTAAGCCCCCACATCGCTGGTGAGTTGGAATTTAGCGATGGTGGCACGAGATGTGATGAGTCTCTCTATTGTTTGTAGAGATATCCAGAGCTGAAAATGTGTTGCTGGAAAAGCGCAGCAGATCAGGCAGCATCCAGGGAACAGGAGAATCGACGTTTCGGGCATAAGCCCTTCTTCAGGAATCACATCACATCACATCCACAGCAGCAGTCAAAGCCAAGGCCAAACTTGGTTGCAATCTACCTCACAGTTTAGCACTCCCTCTTACAAAAAGAACAGCAGTTGAGTGAGTTTCGGAGGAAAGGTCAGTGCCTCGTGTAGCCCTTTGAGGTGATGGGTAGTAGAAGGGCTTATGCCCGAAACGTCGATTCTCCTGTTCCCTGGATGCTGCCTGACCTGCTGCGCTTTTCCAGCAACACATTTTCAGCTCTGATCTCCAGCATCTGCAGTCCTCACTTTCTCCTCAGAGATATCCATAGCCTGGCATGAACATTATGACAAGCATTACCCCTAAAACTCTGCCTGGTTACATCCAAGCTTGGACTGCGGTCCCCGAGATGTTATGAGGATGTAATCAACTGAACAGTTGCAGACCATGGGGTCGAGTGCATTAGCCTGGTGAAATAGCTTGATTAGCAGTTAGGAGGATCACCCAACAACAGTCACTTATAATTTATATAACATCTGTAATGTTACGAAACCTCACAAGATGCACTACAGGAGCACTTTGCGCAAAAGGTAGTACAGGTAGAAGATCCTTTATCCAAACATCCAAGAACTGAAAAGCTCTGAAATCCACAGTTTTTTTCTCATTAACAAAGTTGTTTGGTGAGCATACAGTTGACCCAAGTCGACACCCACTCGATGCATGTCACCCAAATTTGATGTGCGGGGGAGGGGGGGGCGGTTGCAGGGAGGCCTGGCCAAGCATGTTCTTAGTTAGAAGTCTGCTTCTCTGTTAAGATTTCTTTTTAACATTTCACCATTAAACTGACACATTCTGAAAACCGAAAAATTCCGAATTCCGAAAAACAGCTGGTCCTGAGCATTTCAGAGTGTCAACTCATTACTGCAGGGCCCAAATTCCCCATTGGGATTGAACTCCATGCTGCTGGTCCCCACTAGCCACCAGTCAGCTAAGCCAGTGTCACGTCCGCCACCACCCATACCTCCCACACACCCAACCCAGTCAGGAGTTGTTGCAGCAACAAACACTTTCACGTGCATTATGGGAAGTGATGATAAAGACTCCAATTTATGGGAAAATAGTAGGAATCTCTAATAGACCAGGAATCTCTATTATTGCCTCCCATTGGAATTAATTGCAAGGATTTACCCAGTTGCTCCCAGCCTGTTTCGCCATATAATGAACATACTTGCCTTTGCCATTACTATGATGGAAGCAGGGACTATACACACTGAACAATCAGACTTCCTAGGCATGATTATTACCAAACAAAATTTGATCATTTATCCATCTTTTAGGTATGACTCCAATCACTCCTCTTAATCTCAATTCACCTCTGTTTTATCAGGATTCCTCATTTGGTTAAATGTTGCCTGATATCTCAACTTTAGAATTCCACACTTTTATCCAGATTTGGATCAAAGCCGTGATTTGATTTCCCCCACAAAAACAGAAATTCCTGGAGAAACTCAGTGGGTCTGGCAGCATCTGTGGGAAGTAAGCAGTTTTGAGTCCAGTGACTCTTCATCAGAGCTGGTTCGGAAACATCAACTTGCTTTATTCCCACAGACGCTGCCAGGCCCTCTGAGCTTTGCCAGCGATTTCCGTTTTGGTCTCAGATCGCCAGCAGCTGCAGCTGCTTGTTTTATTACTTTCACTTCCTTCACTCAGTGTATGAAAGGGCCTGTATAGTTCAATGACGCTGCCTGATGACCACAGCCACTTCACACAGAGCAGCAAGGTCAGGATAATCAGTCAATATCAACCATGGTGAAAGCCTGAGGCCCAGAAACTTTAATTCCACATGACTTTTCAGAGACACTGCGTAATGTTTCCAGAATTTTGCTTTAAGTTCCAATTTTCCTCAGCCATTACTTGTTAGAATGAGAAAGGGTCTTTCTTCCCCACAGCCGTGCAACTTTCTCCTTTTCCAACACTTAGCTAATTTACTTTCACTTTTAATCGGTGCCCCCCCCCCAACCTCGTGAACTGCAATCTTCCTTCCGCCCTCCAGTTTACTCATTTTTAAATTGTTTCTTTTACATCCAGACTTTCCCCTTTACCTGTTTTAATTTTTAAAACAATCTGTTTTTCACCTCCTACACTGTTTCCGTTTTGACACTCCGACAAGACTTTCTATTCCTGCCTCCCCTCCCTTGCCCCATCTGTCACATTCTCTCACATTCCAGCTCTCACCTCCAGGATCCTGTCTATTCAGCTCACCCCAGCCCTTTTCAATGAGCAACTACTCACTTCATAACGTTCAAAAGAATCTTTCAGCGACCGCGTCTAATTCTGCAACCTTCCGTTTTACTGATTTACATTTTTTTCCATATCCCTTTAATACTTCACGAATTAATTCTTAAAAATTTAACTCAGAGGCATTTCAATACATTTAAATACAAATGGATCCAGAAACAGAATACTGAGGATCTTGGGAACCTTGAGATAAAAATTGAAAATGCTGGGAACAATCTAGGGGTCAGGCAGCATCTGAGCAGCAAGAGACGGAGTTTAACATTTCAGGTCTTTTGACAAAAGTTAGAAGTTTCACGAGTTTTGAGGGAGTCAGGAAACCAGCTGAGACTGAGTGGAGGAGTGATCCTGGCCGATGAGAGTTCGGAGCTCTCAGTAATAGAAGCTCCAGAAATGGCATCTCACATCCAGTTAGGTGCCCCCATGGGGATCAGTTTAGCTCAGTCAGCTAGACGGTTGGGTTGCAAAGCTGTGTGATGCCAATACCATGGGTTCAATCCCCGCATCAGCTAAGGTTACCATGAAAGACTCTCCTCAACGTCTCCCCACTCCTCAGGAATGGTGGCCCTGATATTAAGTCACCATTAGTCATCTCTCTCTCTCTCTCTCTCTCGAAGACAGTGGCCATATGGTCTGGTAAGTCTATGGAGACTCCCAATACACATTTCAACAGTAGCACACTTAGAGTCATAGAGCTGGACAGCATGGAACCACACCAACTCGTCCATGCTGACCAGGTATCCTAAATTAATCTAGTCCCATTTGCCAACATTTGGCCCATATCTCTTCAAACCCTTCCTATTCATATACCCATCCAGATGCCTTTTAAATGTTGTAATTCTACCAGCCTCCACCACTTCCTCCGGCAGCTCATTCCATACACACACCACCCTCTGCGTGAAAGTTTTGCCCTTTAGGTCCCTTTTAAATGTTTTGCCACTCATGTTAAATCTATACCCTCTCATTTTGGACTCCTTTACCCTGAGGGAAAGACCTTGTCTTATTCAAGCCCCTCATGATTTTATAAACCTCTGTAAGGCCACCCCTCAGCCCTCGCTCCAGGGAAAACAGCCCAAGCCTATCCCTGCAGCTCAAACCCTCCAACCCTGGCAACATCCTTGTAAATCTTTTCTGAACCCTTTCAAGTTTAACAACATCCTTCCTATAGCAGGGAGACCAGAATTGCATGCAGTATTTTAAAAGTGACTTAACCAATGTCCAAAAGAAAAAATAAATTGGGACACTTGAAGTCATGAAAAGCATTGTACAAATGTGCATTCCTATCCTGGCCTTTGCTCTGAAAGCAACTATGCAATTCTCACATTTCATGTGGTTTGTTTATTACAACATTAAAGGCAGGTAATAGAAAGTAAACAAACGTTCCTGATGCAGTTCCTCCAGTATTGACCCGTTTATATGTGGAATGTGCTCAAACAGTAAACAATCCTTCATTTTCAGGTACCATATTTGTCATTTCTCTGCAGTTGAGTTTCAGTAACTCTGCCTCACTTACCATATAAATGGCTTCGTTGATCACAATATCTTTCACCTTCTTCATTTCAATGAATCTCACGCTCTCTCTGCCCGAGGCATAGAAGGTGTTCATCTGAACTCCAATCGATCCAATGATCAGCATCGACTCCTGATCAATCTTAAATAAATGAAGGTGCAGTATCATCCCAACCAGAGTCAAAACAATTGAAGCTGACAGCACTGAAGTGTTCTGCAAAAAAGCAATTTCCAACACAGAATATCAGTGTAGTTCCTGCAAATTGTTCAGAATTCCAACTCCAATTCCATTCCAATAATGGAAACAGAAAATGCTGCAAGTGATCACCAGCTCAGTTCCCAGTTCTGATTAAAGGTCACAGACCTGAAACGTTAACTCTGTTTCACTCTCTGCAGATGCTGGCAGATCTGATGAGTTTCTCCAGCATTTTCTGTCTTTATTGCTGATCTCCAGCATTCGCAATATGATAGAACATAAGAACTAGGAGCAGGAGTAGGCCATCTGGCCCTTTGAGCCCACTCCGCCATTCAATAAGATCATGGCTGATCTTTTCACGGCCTCAGCTCCACTTAACCGCCCTCCCACCATCGCCCTTACCCCCCCCACCCACCATCGCCCTTACCCCCCCCACCCACCATCGCCCTTACCCCCCTCTCCCACCATCGCCCTTACCCCCCTCTCCCACCATCGCCCTTACCCCCCTCTCCCTTACCCCCCCCTCCCACCATCGCCCTTACCCCCCCCTCCCACCATCGCCCTTACCCCCCTCTCCCACCATCGCCCTTACCCCCCTCTCCCACCATCGCCCTTACCCCCCTCTCCCACCATCGCCCTTACCCCCCTCTCCCACCATCGCCCTTACCCCCCTCTCCCACCATCGCCCTTACCCCCCTCTCCCACCATCGCCCTTACCCCCCTCTCCCACCATCGCCCTTACCCCCCTCTCCCACCATCGCCCTTACCCCCCTCTCCCACCATCGCCCTTACCCCCCTCTCCCACCATCGCCCTTACCCCCCTCTCCCACCATCGCCCTTACCCCCCCTCCCACCATCGCCCTTACCCCCCCCTCCCACCATCGCCCTTACCCCCCCCTCCCACCATCGCCCTTACCCCCCCTCCCACCATCGCCCTTACCCCCCCCTCCCACCATCGCCCTTAAGCCCCCCTCCCACCATCGCCCTTACCCCCCCCTCCCACCATCGCCCTTACCCCCCCCTCCCACCATCGCCCGTACCCCCCCCTCCCACCATCGCCCTTACCCCCCCCTCCCACCATCGCCCTTACATCCCCCTCCCACCATCGCCCTTACACCCCCCTCCCACCATCGCCCTTACACCCCCCACCATCGCCCTTATCCCCCCTCTCACCATCGCCCTTACCCGCCCTCTCACCATCACCCTTACCCCCTCCCACCATCGCCCTTACCCGCCCCCTCACCATCGCCCTTACCCCCTCCCACCATCGCTCTTACCCGCCCTCTCACCATCACCCTTACCCGCCCTCTCACCATCACCCTTACCCGCCCTCTCACCATCACCCTTACCCGCCCTCTCACCATCACCCTTACCCCCTCCCACCATCGCCCTTACCCCCCCCTCCCACCATCGCCCTTACCCCCCCCTCCCACCATCGCCCTTACCCCCCCCTCCCACCATCGCCCTTACATCCCCCTCCCACCATCGCCCTTACACCCCCCACCATCGCCCTTATCCCCCCTCTCACCATCGCCCTTACCCGCCCTCTCACCATCACCCTTACCCCCTCCCACCATCGCCCTTACCCGCCCTCTCACCATCGCCCTTACCCCCTCCCACCATCGCTCTTACCCGCCCTCTCACCATCACCCTTACCCGCCCTCTCACCATCACCCTTACCCGCCCTCTCACCATCACCCTTACCCGCCCTCTCACCATCACCCTTACCCCCTCCCACCATCGCCCTTACCCCCCCCTCCCACCATCGCCCTTACATCCCCCTCCCACCATCGCCCTTACACCCCCCTCCCACCATCGCCCTTACACCCCCCACCATCGCCCTTATCCCCCCTCTCACCATCGCCGTTACCCGCCCTCTCACCATCACCCTTACCCCCTCCCACCATCGCCCTTACCTGCCCTCTCACCATCGCCCTTACCCCCTCCCACCATCGCCCTTACCCCCCCCTCCCACCATCGCCCTTACCCCCCCCTCCCACCATCGCCCTTACATCCCCCTCCCACCATCGCCCTTACACCCCCCTCCCACCATCGCCCTTACACCCCCCACCATCGCCCTTATCCCCCCTCTCACCATCGCCCTTACCCGCCCTCTCACCATCACCCTTACCCCCTCCCACCATCGCCCTTACCCGCCCTCTCACCATCGCCCTTACCCCCTCCCACCATCGCTCTTACCCGCCCTCTCACCATCACCCTTACCCGCCCTCTCACCATCACCCTTACCCGCCCTCTCACCATCACCCTTACCCGCCCTCTCACCATCACCCTTACCCGCCCTCTCACCATCGCCCTTACCCCCTCCCACCATCGCCCTTACCCCCCCCTCCCACCATCGCCCTTACATCCCCCTCCCACCATCGCCCTTACACCCCCCTCCCACCATCGCCCTTACACCCCCCACCATCGCCCTTATCCCCCCTCTCACCATCGCCGTTACCCGCCCTCTCACCATCACCCTTACCCCCTCCCACCATCGCCCTTACCCGCCCTCTCACCATCGCCCTTACCCCCTCCCACCATCGCTCTTACCCGCCCTCTCACCATCACCCTTACCCGCCCTCTCACCATCACCCTTACCCGCCCTCTCACCATCACCCTTACCCGCCCTCTCACCATCGCCCTTACCCCCTCCCACCATCGCCCTTACCCCCCCCTCCCACCATCGCCCTTACATCCCCCTCCCACCATCGCCCTTACACCCCCCTCCCACCATCGCCCTTACACCCCCCTCCCACCATCGCCCTTACACCCCCCTCCCACCATCGCCCTTACACCCCCCACCATCGCCCTTATCCCCCCTCTCACCATCGCCCTTACCCGCCCTCTCACCATCACCCTTACCCCCTCCCACCATCACCCTTACCCCCTCCCACCATCGCCCTTACCCGCCCTCTCACCATCGCCCTTACCCCCTCCCACCATCGCTCTTACCCGCCCTCTCACCATCACCCTTACCCGCCCTCTCACCATCACCCTTACCCGCCCTCTCACCATCACCCTTACCCGCCCTCTCACCATCGCCCTTACCCCCTCCCACCATCGCTCTTACCCCCCTCTCCCACCATCGCCCTTACCCCCCTCTCCCACCATCGCCCTTACCCCCCTCTCCCACCATCGCCCTTACCCCCCTCTCCCACCATCGCCCTTACCCCCCTCTCCCACCATCGCCCTTACCCCCCTCTCCCACCATCGCCCTTACCCCCCTCTCCCACCATCGCCCTTACCCCCCTCTCCCACCATCGCCCTTACCCCCCCCCCATCATCGCCCTTACCTGCCCCCCCACCATCGCCCTTATCCGCCCTCTCACCATCGCCCTTACCCGCCCTCTCACCAATCACCCTTACCCCCCCCCCATCATCGCCCTTACCTGCCCCCCCACCATCGCCCTTACCCGCCCTCTCACCATCACCCTTACCCGCCCTCTCACCATCGCCCTTACCCCCTCCCACCATCGCCCTTACCCCCCTCTCCCACCATCGCCCTTACCCCCCTCTCCCACCATCGCCCTTACCCCCCTCTCCCACCATCGCCCTTACCCCCCTCTCCCACCATCGCCCTTACCCCCCTCTCCCACCATCGCCCTTACCCCCCCCCCCATCATCGCCCTTACCCGCCCTCCCACCATCGCCCTTACCCCCCTCTCCCACCATCGCCCTTACCCCCCTCTCCCACCATCGCCCTTACCCCCCTCTCACCATCGCCCTTACCCGCCCTCTCACCATCACCCTTAATGCTTCATTGTTCAAAAAAAATCAAGCATAGCTTTAGAAACATTTACTGAAGTAGCATCAACTACTTCACCAGACATGGAATTCCATCGATTCACAACCCTCTGGTGAAGAACTTGCTTCTCAATTCAGTCCTAAATCAGCTCCCTCTAATCTTGAGGCTAGTCCCTCTTGTCCTAGTTTCACCTGCCAGTGGAAACATCCTCTCCATGTCTATCTTATTTACTCCCTTCATAACTTTATGTGTTTCTATAAGATCCCCCCTCATTCTTCAAAATTCCAATTATTATAATCCCATTCTACTCAGTCTCTCCTCACAAGCCAACCCTCTCGACTCTGGAATCAACCTAGTGAACCTCCTCTGCACCCCCTCCAGTGTCACTACATCCTTTCTTAAGTAAAGAGACCAAATCTGCATGCAGTACTCCAGGTGTAGCCTCACCAACACCTTGTACAGCTATAACATTACCTCTCTGCTTTTAAACTTAGTCCCTTTAGCAATGAGGGACAAAATTCTATTTGCCTTCCTAATTACTTGTCGCACCAGCAGACCAACTTCTGTGATCCATACACAAGACCACCCAGGTCCTTCTGCACAGCAGTGTGCTGCAACCTTTTACCATTCAAATAATAGTCCTTTTCACTGTTACTCCTACCAAAACGGAGTAACTTCACATTTATTAACATTGTATTCCATCTGTCAGACCTTTGCCCACTCCCTCAATGTATCCATGTCCCTCTGCAAAGTTTCCCTGACCTCTGCACACTTTGCTCTGCCACTCATCTTAGTGTCATCTGCAAATTGTGACACACCGCACGTGGTCCCCAACTCCAAATCATCTATACAAACTGTGAATAATTGCGGTCCCACCGCTGATTCCTGAGGCACACCACTAGTTACTGATTGCGAACCAGAATAACACTCATTTATCCCCAGTTTCTGCTTCCTGTTAGTCAACTAATCCTCTATCCACAATAATACTTTACTAGTAACGCCATGTATCTTTACCTTATGCAGCAGCCTCCTATACAGAACCTTGTTGAAGACTTTTTGGAATTTTAGGTACACCACATCTACTGGGTCCCTGTTGGCCACCTTGCTCGAAATATCTTCATAGAATTCCAAAACATTAGTTAAGTATGACCTGCTCCTCTTGAACCCATGCTGCGTCCGTCCAACAGACCAATTTCTATCAAGATGCCTTGCTATTTCTTCCTTGATAATAGACTCAAGCATCTTCCCCACTACAGAAGTAAAGCTCACAGGTCTATAATTCCACATCTTTTATCCACCTCCCTTTTTAAACTGCAGCATCACATTTGCTGTTTTCCAATCTGCAGGAACTGCCCAAGTCAAGCAAATTTTGGAAAATTACCACAAGTGCACTTGCTATTTCTCCTGCTATTTCTTTTAGTACCCTGAGATGCATTCCATCAGGGCCAGGAGACTTGTCTATCCTTAGCTCCATTAGCTTGCCCAACACCACCTCTTCAGTAATAATGACTGTTTCTAGGTCCTCACCTACCTTTGTCTCTTTGTCACTTACTGGCATGTTATTACTATTTTCCACTGTGAAGACCGATAGAAAATACCTGTTCAATCATATCCCATGACTAAATGCCCCTTCTCATCCTCTAAAGAACCAACGCTTACTTTAGCAATCTTTTTCATTTTATATATTTATAGAAAGTTTTGCTATCTAACTTTATATTCTGTACTAGTTTTTTCTCATGTTCTATCTTACTTTTCTTTAAAGCTCTTTTTGTGGCGTTCTGTTGACCTTTAAAGCTTTCCTAATCTTCTAGTTTCAAGCTGATTTTGGCCACTTTGTAAGGCCTTCTCTTTCAATTTGATAGCCTCCCTTATTTCCTTAGACACCCATAGCAGATTACCCCTTTTCTTATCTTCCTTCCTTTTCACTGCAATATGCTTTTGCTGAGTACTTAGAATAATTGCTTTGAAAGTCCTTCACAGCTCATCAACTGTCCAACCATAAAGCTTTTGTTTCCAGACTACTTTAGTCAAGTCCTCCCTCATACAGTCATAGAGTGATAGAGATGTACAGCACGGAAACAAATCCGTTGGTCCAACTCATTCATGCCGACCAGATATGCTAACCCAGTCTTATCCCACCTGCCAGCACTTGGCCCACGACCCTCTACACCTTTCCTATTCATATACCCATCCAGATGCCTTTTAAATGTTGCAATTGTACCAGTCTCCACCACTTCCTCTGGCAGCTCATTCCATACATGCACCACCCTTTGCATGAAAAAGTTGCCCCTTAGGTCCCTTTTATATCTTCAAAGTTTGTGAGAAGATTTGTAGCTCGGGTGCTCGTTTTTGTGGTTCTGTTCGCCGAGCTGGGAATTTGTGTTGCAGACGTTTCATCCCCTGTCTAGGTGACATCCTCAGTGCTTGGGAGCCTCCTGTAAAGCACTTCTGTGATGTTTCCTCTGGCATTTATAGTGGTTTGTCTCTGCCGCTTCCGGTTGTCAGTCTCAGCTGTCCTCTGCAGTGGCCGATATATTGGGTCCAAGTCGATGTGTTTGTTGATAGAGGCATGGAACTCATCCACAGATTCTATCAACAAACACATCGACCTGGACCCAATCCTTGTAAATCTTTTCTGAACCCTTTCAAGTTTCACAATATCCTTCCGATAGGAAGGAGACCAGAATTGAATGAAATATTCCAAACGTGGTCTAACTAACGTCCTGTACAGCCGCAACAAGACCTATACTCAATACTCTGACCAATAAAGGAAAGCATACCAAACGCCTTCTTCACTATCCTATCTACCTGCAACTCTACTTTCAAGGAACAATGAACCTGCACTCCAAGATCTCTCTGTTCAGTAACACTCCCTAGGACCTTACCACTAAGTGTATACGTCCTGCTAAGATTTACTTTCCCAAAATGTCGTCTCCCTTGTTTAAGCACAGGACCCTGATATTGGATTTTATCTTCACACGCTCCATCTGTATTATAAATTCAATCGTACTGTGATTGCTCCTTCCAAGAGGATCCCTAACTACAAAGTCATTACTTATTCCTGTCTCATTACACAGGACCAGATCTAGGATAGCTTGCCCCCTCGTCGTTCCATTGCATATTGTTCAAGAAAGCTATCGTGGATAACTCAACGAACTCCTCCTCAAGGCTACCCTGACCAAGCTGGATTGACCAATTAACATGTAGATTAAAATCCCCCATGATAATTACTATACCATTTTTAGTTGCTTATATTAGAAATTGACCTTTATTTTATATCACCTCCTATTAACTTGCATCACCACAAATTTATTCATATTAAATTTCATCCGCTTTATATCCATCCAATACTTCTGCCTAGGTCCTCTTGAGGTCTATTACTTATCCTCTTCACTGTCCACAAAATTACTTCCAAATTTTTTGTCATCTACAAATTACACCCTGTGCATCTAAGTTTGTGTCATTAATATAGATCAGATGCTGGTACTTGAGAATCTAACCATCAACCCTTGACATTCAATGGCACTGCCACCACTGAGCCCCTCACTATCAACATCCATTGACCAGAAACTAAACTGATATTCCCAGGTTCAGAAACCTGACATGTCCCACTGAGCACACTGCCCACCTGTCAAACCTGAGGATCTCTACCTGTTAGGGTACTGCGCATGCGGGGAATCAAAAAGTCTCCACCTCTCCCTCGGAAAGTGCATGAAAATAGGCGTGACCAGACCTTGACTGACAGTGGCATGGACCAATCGGCCTGATCGGCACGGTAGATACGGCGGCGCCAGTCCTTGATCGACAAAACCATTGACCAATCTGCCTGGCCAATACGGTGCATGGAGCGGTACCAGTTCTTGACTGACAGGGATATCGGCCAATCGCTTTGCCGGGTACGGTGGATGGGTCGTTGCCACACCTTGACTTACGGCTACATGGCCTGCCCACCCCAGTGGAGGGGGCGTGACCACGACTTGACAGACAAGAGCGTGTTCCAATCGGCATGCCCAACGCGGGTGGTGGTCGTCACCAGCCTCTGACGGAAGGGGGCGCGAGCGAATCACAAGTCGGTCCCGGCCAACCAAACGGGCGGGGAATATTACGTCGGCGGCACCCCGTCCAATTACCAGGAGGTTCCACCCTCTCACCTGAGTGTGATAGAAGATGGCGTAAGCGGTCAGCCAAACGGCGGCCGTGTAACCCAGCACCGAGCGCAACGACATCTTCGGGGAGAGGATTGTAAACTCGCGGCATAGCGGCGAGTGGTGTGTTTGCTCGAGGGTAATGCAGCGGCCGTTCAGGTCTGTGAAAGTCGACGCCATGTCTGCTGCTCGTGCCGCCCGGACGTTGGCTGCGTCTGATCACGTGACCGGGTGGAGCACGTGACCTTTTAAAGAGACAGTCCCCCCTCCTGACCAGCCAGGAGCAACTTCAAACTGCTGGAAGCTGCACTTCCACTGCAAACACCAGCAACATGAAAATAGGGAAATCCCCCTCCCCAAACCCAACCCAGGGGGTAATAATTGACCAGAAACTCAACTGGACTTGCCTGATAAATAAACAAGAGCAGGTCAGGGACAATGAATACTCCCCAAAGCCTATCCCATCAAAGACCTAAGTCAGGTGTGTGAAGTAGTACCCCCACCCCCCGCCACATGCTTGGATAAGTACAATTCCAACAACTCTGCTTGACGCTACCAATGCTCAGTAGAGTGTGTTATCTACAAGAAGCACTGCAGAAATTCAAAGATCCTTAAACTGTACCTTCCGAATTCCAAGAGTTTGACTCCTACAATTAATGGTAGGGCCCTGGGTAGTGTTGTCAAAGAGAGAGAGCTAGAAGTTCAGGTATGTAGTTCTTTGAAAGTTGCATCACAGATCAGACGGTTAAGAAGGCATTTAGCAGATCTGCCTTCATTGCTCAGACCATTGAGAATAGGAGTTGGGAAGACGTGTTGAGGTTGTGCAGGACTTTAGTGAGGTCACTTTTTGACTACTGTGTACACTTCTGGTTGCCGAGCTGTAGGAAGGATAATATTAAATATACAGAGCATTTACTAGGATATTGCTGGGATTGGACGGTTTAACTTATAAGGATAGGCTGGGACTTTTTACCCACTGGAGGGTACAAGGTTGAGGGGTGACCTTATGGAGGTTTATAAGATTTTGAGAGCCACATAAGGTTAATAGCAAAGGTGTTTTCCTTAGAGTGGGTGAGTTCAAAACTACAGGGCATATTTTTACGTTGCAAAGAAAGATTTAATAGGGATCAGAGTTTTTACACACACAATGGCTCATATGTGAAATGAGCTGCTAGAGGAAGTGGGAGATGCAATTACAGTTACAAGACTTTAAAAGACATTTAGATAGGTACATCAGTAGGAAATGTTTAGAGGGATATGGGACAAATACAAGCAAGTGGGACTAGTTTGGTTTGAGAAACTTGGTTGGCATAGAGGAGGTGGGCTGATTAGATTCCCTACAGTGTGGGAACAGGCCCTTTGGCCCAACCAGTCCACACCAACCTTCTGAAGAGTAACCCACCCAGACCCATTTCCCTCTGAATGATTGACCTGACACTACGAACAATTTAGTATGGCCAACTCACCTCACCTGCACTTCTTTGGACTGTGGGAGGAAACCCACACAGACAGGGGGAGAATGTGCAAACTCCACACAGTCACCCAAGGCGGGAATCAAACCTGGGACCCTGGTGCTGTGAGGCAGCAGTACTAACCACTGAGCCACCATGCTGCCCACAGTTCTGTGCTTATGACATCGGGAAATATGCAAGTTCCCATCCAAGCTATTCACCATCCTGACTTGGGAATGTATCAGAATTCCTTGATTGTCACTGGGTCAAAATCCTGGAAGTGCCTCCCAAAGGACGTTGTGGTCTACCTACAGCACATGCTCTGCAGTGGTTCAAGAAGGCAGCTTGGGCCAGGCAGTAAGTGCTGACCAGCCAGCAATATCGACATCCCCCGACCGAATTTTAAAAAATATTTCCACAGCTACCCTCTCGATTGTTTCCAGCATTTCAGTTTATTACAGATTTCCAGCAGTATTTCACTTTGTAAGATGCTAGAATTCTTGTTAAAAGACCAGACAGCAAAACAGCCAGTGATTGAAGCTATAATACAAATTAGCTGAAAATGTGTTGCTGGAAAAGCACAGCAGGTCAGGCAGCATCCAAGGAACAGGAGAATCGACGTTTCGGGCATAAGCCCTTCTTCAGGAATGAGGAAAGTGTGTCCAGCAGGCTAAGATAAAAGGTAGGGAGGAGGGACTTGGGGGAGGGGCTTTGGAAATGCGATAGGTGGAGGGAGGTCAAGGTGAGGGTGATAGGCCGGAGTGGGGTGGGGGCGGAGAGGTCAGGAAGATGATTGCAGGTTAGGAAGGCGGTGCTGAGTTCGAGGGATTTGACTGAGACAAGGTGGGGGGAGGGGAAATGCGGAAACTGGAGAAGTCTGAGTTCATCCCTTGTGGTTGGAGGGTTCCCAGGCAGAAGATGAGGTGCTCTTCCTCCAACCGCCGTGTTGCCATGGTTTGGCGATGGAGGAGTCCAAGGACCTGCATGTCCTTGGTGGAGTGGGAGGGGGAGTTAAAGTGTTGGGCTACGGGGTGGTTAGGTTGGTTGGTCCGGGTGTCCCAGAGGTGTTCTCTGAAACGTTCCGCAAGTAGGCGGCCTGTCTCCCCAATATAGAGGAGGCCACATCGGGTGCAGCGGATGCAATAGATGATGTGTGTGGAGGTGCAGGTGAATTTGTGGCGGATATGGAAGTGTCCCTTGGGGCCTTGGAGGGAAGTAAGGGGGGAGTTGTGGGCGCAAGTTTTGCATTTCTTGCGGTTTGCAGGGGAAGGTGCCGGGAGTGGAGGTTGGGTTGGTGGGGGGTGTGGACCTGACGAGACTACGTCTGGCGGTAAATTGCGGTCCTTGAAGAAGGACCTGCCAGACGTAGTCGACGATGCCCTCCACCGCATCTCTTCCACTTCCTGCTCCTCCGCCCTTGAGCCCCGCCCCTCCAACCACCACCAGGACAGAACCCCACTGGTCCTCACCTACCACCCCACCAACCTCCATGTACAACGTATCATCCGCCGTCATTTCCGCCACCTCCAAACGGACCCCACCACCAGTGATATATTTCCCTCCCCTCCCCTATCAGCGTTCCGAAAAGACCACTCCCTCCGTGACTCCCTCGTCAGGTCCACACCCCCCACCAACCCAACCTCCACTTCCGGCACCTTCCCCTGCAACCGCAAGAAATGCAAAACTTGCGCCCACAACTCCCCCCTTACTTCCCTCCAAGGCCCCAAGGGACACTTCCATATCCGCCACAAATTCACCTGCACCTCCACACACATCATCTATTGCATCCGCTGCACCCGATGTGGCCTCCTCTATATTGGGGAGACAGGCCGCCTACTTGCGAAACGTTTCAGAGAACATCTCTGGGACACCCGGACCAACCAACCCAACCACCCCGTAGCCCAACACTTTAACTCCCCCTCCCACTCCACCAAGGACATGCAGGTCCTTGGACTCCTCCATCGCCAGACCATGGCAACACGACGGTTGGAGGAAGAGCGCCTCATCTTCTGCCTGGGAACCCTCCAACCACAAGGGATGAACTCAGACTTCTCCAGTTTCCTCATTTCCCCCCCCCCCCACCTTGTCTCAGTCAAATCCCTCGAACTCAGCACCCCCTTCCTAACCTGCAATCATCTTCCTGACCTCTCCGCCCCCACCCCACTCCGGCCTAGCACCCTCACCTTGACCTCCCTCCACCTATCGCATTTCCAAAGCCCCTCCCCCAAGTCCCTCCTTCCTACCTTTTATCTTAGCCTGCTGGACACACTTTCCTCATTCCTGAAGAAGGGCTTATGCCCGAAACGTCGATTCTCCTGTTCCTTGGATGCTGCCTGACCTGCTGCGCTTTTCCAGCAACACATTTTCAGCTCTGACCTCCAGCATCTGCAGCCCTCACTTTCTCTCTATAATACAAATTAACCAATTTTTGAAAGAAAGGTGATTAAAAAAGAAATAACAAAAGCTGTGGTATGTATCTATTGTTAGAAAGTGCCACAGAAGAGATCTTTAGCTAAGCTTTTTTTTTCCCTGCTTCTATTCTTACATGGGATGTAGGCTCTGGAGGAAAAGCCAACATTTGCTGTCCACCTTGAATCTGATTGTCTTGTCTAGCTATTTAAGAAGGCAGTTCCACCATTTTGCTGTGGGTCTGGACTCTGTTAAGGTCGACAGATTCCCTTCCCTAAAGAACATATTAATTAGTGAACTAGTTGAGATTTTATAACAGTTGATGTTAACGGTCAGTCATCTTTGATGAGACTAGCATATTGTTCTCGTACATTAATTAATTGATATTTAAATTCCACTAGATGGGATCTGAATCTACATCATCAGAGCATTCTTCAGGCCTCAAGATTACCATTCTGGCACTGGCACAGTGGCTCAGTGATTAGCACTGCTGCCTTACAGCACCAGGGTCCCAGGTTCGATTCCAGCCTCGGGCAGCTATCTGTGTGGAGTTTGCACATTCTCCCCATGTCTGCATGGGGGTGCTCCGGTTTCCTTCCACCGTCCAAAGGTGTGCAGGATAGTTGAATTGGCCATGCTAAATTGCCCAAAGTGTTAGGTACATTAGTCAGAGGGAAATGGGTCTGGTTGGGTTACTCTTCGGAGGGTCGGTGTGGACTTGGTGGGCCGAAGGGCCTGTTTCCATATTGTAGAGAATCTAATCTAATTCCAGCACATAACCACTACATTACCATTTCAGGATTTGATACAAAGTGATAGATTGGTGGAAAGAATGAGGTGGTACAAAACAAAGGGGACAATTCTAAAAATAGTCTAGCATCAGAGAAGCTTGGGGCCCTATATGCACAAATCATTGACAGTTACAAGGCATCTTGAAACAATGCTATGGATGCATACGGGATCTTGAGCCTTATTAATTAAAATACAGGTTACAAGAGGAAGGATATTTTAGTGAACCTTTATGGAACACTGGTCTGATTTTGACTGGAGTATTGTGCTCAATTTTAGGCACTGCATTTTCAGTCAGATATGAAAGCTCTCGGGAGGGTGCTGACAAAGGTCACGAGAATGACTCCTAGCATAAGGTACCAAGTTAGATTGGAGTTGCTGAAGTTGTTCTCCTTGAAAGAAGTTGAGAGGAGGTTGGAAAAAAGTGTTCAAAATGTCTGGGGAGTAGCTAGATCAATAGGAGGTATCTGTCCCTATTGCTGGAAGAGTCATGAATGAGAGGAGGCTGATTTACGGTAATTGTAAAATGAACCAACAGCTTTTGTTTTTATGTGATGGGTGATTATGGTATGGAACACACTGCCATAGAGTATGATGGAGTCAGATGTAATTGTAACTTCTAAAAGGGAATTGGATTAGCATTCAAAAAGACCTCTGTGATAGGGCAGGGTGAAGCTGACTGATTAGCTCTTGTAGAGCATTGACATGAACACAATGGCCTTCATCTACGCAGTAATCATTCAATGATACGGGAGTAGAATGTATTGAAAAGCGCTGTCCACTATGTTAAATATCTGTCCATCTGCCAACAGTGCAAGATGGCTGCACAGTGTACCACCACCAAGACACACTGCATCATGTCACCAAGGCTTGTTTGACCAACTTCTTCCAACACCTTGACAAACAGGAGCAGCAGATACAGGGGAACAGCACAATCCCCATGTTGTATGCCAACCTGACCTGAAAATATGTCATCATTGCTGGCCTAAAATCCAGGAATTTCCTCCCAGAGAGCATTGCATTTGTACCTAGACCACATGGACTGCTAAGGTTCAAGAAGGTGACTCAGAACCACATTCTCAAAAGCAATTACCTTTGCCAGTGACTCTTAAGGCAGATTCCTCATTCTGCCAGAAAGTATTTATTAGTTACCCATTGATTTACATATGGGACCATTAGTGTTCACCGCATATGTAAATGACACAGTCTAAGACCGGGGAGCGATGCTATCAGAATTTGTAGATAGTTCAAATTGGTATTATCTTGAAATGAATTTCAATCTAGAAAAGTGTGAGTTAGTTCATTTTTGTCTAAAGAACGAGGAAACTAGTTATTAAATGGGGTAGATGAGCACAGTGCTCTGGAAATACAGATACATTAATACCTGGAAGATCATCATAATTATAAGTGAAGTTTTGGAGTTCATTTCTAGAGGCAAATGAGCACAGAGTTGGGAGGTGGTGTTAATTTTGTGGAGTACCCTGATTCGAGGTTGAGTAATGGGAGCAGATCTGGTCTCCATGCTCTGAAAAATGTGCTGGAAAATGCACAGACATTTTACTAGGATATTGCAAGATTTCAGAGGCTGCAGCTGCAGAGGAAAAGAATGAAGCAGGCAGGAGCCATTATCTCAGGACATGAGAGGGGACCTGATAGATGTCTTTGAAATTGTGAAGGCATTTGACAGGGTGGACCTGGAAAACAGTTTTCACTTGTGGAGACGTCGAGATCAAATAAAGCAGAGGAATTTCATTGCAGAGACAGTAGTGAGAAAGTGGATCTCCACCCCATGGAGTAGGCAGAATAAACTACATTGATGCAATTAAGTAGAGGCTTGATTCATACATGCAGGAGAAGCCATTGGAGGAACACAGAGGCAGTGTGGGAAGAGGTAATTAGAGTGGGAGGATGCTCCTGTAGAGTATAAACATCAACTTTGATCACATGGGCTCAGTGACTTGTTTCAGTGCTGTTAAATCCATGTAATGATGCGGTATTGCACTGTTAGAGGTCCCACCTGCCTCATAAAAGATCATTGAGCACAATTCAAACAAGTCTACATTCCAATTCCCTGATCAACATTCATCTCTTAACCAATATTATCTCATAGAGCTTTCACTCTTCACTCCACAAGAGCCTTGTGGATGTGAAAGGCTATTTAGCCCATTTGATCCATACATGCAGGTAAATTTGGAGCATCCCTGCTTCCTTGTTCTCCCTCTTGCTTAAATTACTTCAGGAGTGTTCACTACTCCGCGTGAAATAACCGTTATAGCTCAGTGGGCAATATTCTTGCCTCGGTGTGGAAAGATCATGGGTTTGAACCTCATTCTGAAGACCTGAGCATGTGATCTGACCTAACATTCAGGCACAGTGCTATCAGAGGTGCTGTTTCTCTGGATGAGCTGTTAAACCGGCACCCCATTTTCTCTTACAAGTGGATGTCGCCACTTTTTTGCTGCGATTCCAGTTTCCTGACCAATATTTATCTGTGGCCAATTTTGCTGGGAAAGATTGTGGGAACTTGGTGTCTGGGATCATACACTGTCATTGAGATGATCAGTGATGGGACCAGAAATACGAGACACCTCCTCCCACTTGTGGATTGGCTGCACGCAAGCAAGCAGCAGTCAATTGATTGGCTCTTCAGTGTTCAGTTTGGTGAATCCTGTGTGAAGGCAGGCAGGAAGTTGATGCCACCTACAATGACCTCAGACTTCAAATATTCAAGTGGGCACCCACAGTGGCACTCATTCTACACATACTAGCAATGTCTGTCTGCTTTTCTGGTTGCCTCACGTCTTGAGCAAACAATGCCAATCACCCATCCTCTCAGATACCTTAACTGCTGCTGCTACTATTTGTAGCAGAGAAATCAAAACATGGCCCCATGGTTCACCATTGTTTCGCTCTGGGCCATTTGGGGAAAGCAGGAACACCTGTTCCCCAGGAGGCTCTCTTGTCAGACTAGGGCAGCCTGGATGCAGGAGGCAGTGTAGGTTAGGAGCCCTGGGGTCCACATCAGAAGCTGGATCCAGTGCAGGAGAACAATAAACGATCTGCGTTCTGTAGTTATCGCAAAGTAATACTCTGAAGGGCATCAAGCAGTGGATTTGCAGATAGATTTCAGACAAGAGTTAGAATTGTAGGCCTCAGTTGCGGATGAAACATGTTTGGGAGCTACACCATGCTACAAAGGTAGTACCAACTGCAGGAAAACGTGATGGGGAACACTTACTAGGGAAGCTGAAGAGCTGTCATGGGCATGTCATAGAGTCATGCAGCATGGAAACAGACCCTTCTGTCCAACTTGTCTGTGCTGACCAGATATCCCAATCTGACCTAATCCCATTTGTCAGCATTTGGACCATATCCTGATGTCTTTTAAATGTAATTGTACCCATCTCCATACAGCTCATTCCATACATGCACCACCCTCTGCGTGAAAGAGTTGCTCCTTAGCTCCTTTCTAAATCTTCCCCCCCCCCCCCCCTCACCTTAAATCTATGCCCTTGAGTTTTGGACTCCTCCACCCTCGGAAAAAGACCTTGGCTATTCACCCTATCAATCCCCCTTGTGATTTTATAAACCTCTATAAGGTCATCCCTCAGACTCGGACGCTTCAGGGAAAAAAGCCCCAGCCTATCCAGCCTCTCCCTATAGCTCAAACCTCCAGTCCCAGCATCATCCTTTCTGTGTAATGACTCACTGGGGTACTGTGCGGGAAATCAAATTCTGCTGTTCCGGAAATCAACAAAAGCTAAAAGATTTTTGGAAGTATGAAGAATCCCCAATCTTTCAAATTCAGTTTGACACAATGCACAGCTAAACAATTATGTACCATCAACATATAACTACTGGTTAAAACTCTAACCCCCTTATGAGGTCCCCATCTACACATGCATACAGACAGATACAGTCAGAAAACAAACATGGGTGTGATGAATGGAGGGAAAGACTGGAAGGTAATTCAGTGGTCCCTATCCACAGGGTTTGCTGAGGTGATCCTTTTGCTGCTCAGAATGCTGCTTCTCAGTCTTCCTTTTCCAGGTACTTCCACTTGTTTGCAGGAGGCACAGGGTGACTGGTTCACACATATAAAGTTCTCTGATTTATTAATTAAAAGTCACAGCGTATAGCAACTGGAAACCTGTCAGCCTTCAAGCTTGAGACACTCTCTACTACAAAGAAAAGCTGCTGCCATTGCGGTGATCCAACTGTTCATACAGAAATATTCACAACACCATTCCCCTGTACCCCCCACATCCCCACTCTCAAGCTGTTCAGCTTCTGGGGGACAAACTCAGCGTTGTTGTCAGGCAGAAAGTCTTTGTCATCAATAACTTGTCAGGTCCATGGCAAAGCAGATTTGACCCCAGGCTAGATCTTCGAAAGTGACCAATTAAAAGCTCTTGTAAAAGAGACTGAAAGGCCTGAATGTTTCAGAACCTCCTATTTCTACCCAGATCACAGTAAAGTCTTGCCCACTTACCTTTTGGTACAGTTTTCCAGGCAAGGACTCTGTGTCAGGAACACGTGGAATTCTGCTGGTAGAATGTCAATGGGAGGTAGTGGAGTTATGGAGGTTTTTCTTGGTTAAGTCTGAATTATGTCAACCTTTCCAGAGGGTTTCTCACTACAAAACCTATTGGGTTCTCTTATGCATCTGACCAAACTCATTTAATTTTGTGACACCTACATGGACCACTACAACTGGGTCTTACCCCTCCCACTGTTAATTTCTCTCCAGCCCAAATCCTGGACAGGGCAGACAACACAGCTGTGTGGACTTGCGTTCTGCCACAGAGAACACTGTCAAACCCTTTGTCTAAACTGTCCACTCCTACCACTACATTCACCCATTCTTGAATGGTTTCCTGTACCACAGTGCAATGGTCAGTTAGTCCATCCAACCTGCAGGACCCACTCTTATTCAAACAAGCCTAAAGAAAGCTCAGACTTGCTGGACAATAGAAAAGGCTGATGCTCCTTCACTCCTGTCCTCTGGATCCCCTTACCTGCGTCACTTGCAGTCACACTCACCTGTGGCATGACCACTGTAGTGTTCCCCCACCACTGCCTCCCAAAAACATTTAACAATAACATCTAATAAGGTTGTTAAATGTTGTGCTCCCATCATGTACATTTGGCAGTTTGAATATCCATTTGATGTGGATGTCGCTGGCTGACCAAGCATTTATTGCCTGTTCCTAGTTGCCATTAGGAAGGTGGTGGTGAGATGCCTTCTTGAACAGCAGCTTATTTGGTGTAGGTAGACCCCAGTGTTTTCAGGGAGGAGGTTCTCTTAAAGGTGAGCTGGCAAGCTACAATCCTTCTTCACCTTTAAGTAGACCATTCACCACTTCAAACCTGCTTTACCAATCAATATGATCGTGACTGATCATCCAGCTCAGTACATTGTTCCTGCTTTCTCCCCACATGCTTTGATCCCCATAGCCCTAAGAATTATATCTTATTCCTCGAAAACCTTCAATGTTTTGGTCTCAACCACTTTCTACAACAGAGAATACCAGAGACCCATCACTCTCCAGGTGAAGATATTTCTGCTCATCTCAGTCCTAAATGGCTTACCCTGTAACTTTAAACAGTGACGCTTGGCCCTGGACTTCCCAGTCACTGGGAACATTCAAGGATCAGAATGTACATCATCTAAGCTCCTGTATCACTTGGAGAACTGCTACTCTGCAGAAGTTTATTTCTCCTCCGCGTTTTGCTGGGTTTCTTTCTGTGTTGCTTCTTATTTGTCTTATGTGATCACTTTCATTTCTCACAGATTTGATGGGCTTCTGTCCCATTCATGGTTTGTTGAGCACTGCTATCTTTTTAGCCACTCCCAGATTCAAGTTCCCCTGGAAAAAGCACTTTAAGCCACTGTGGTCCCAGCTGTTTGGTCAAACGCACATATCTTCTTGTTTCACCTTTGTCTTGTGAAATGGTCAACACTTCTGAGCAGCAGCATCTTGCTTTCTCCTCCTGAAGCCCAATACAAACCAGCTGACATGCAGTCTCACTGATCTCTAAGGCTTTGTCGCTTGTCATTTGCATTTCCATCTCCTCTATCTGGTCAGTCAGCATTTTGGATTTGCTTTGCTCCAACAATCAGAAACTTCTCTTGTAACTCATTATGTTCAACTACTGTTTTCCTCAGGTCCTTACGACTCCCCATCCGTGTTTCTCAGTCCAACATCGTGTGTTATATTTGAGAGTCTAAATCTTTTACTGCCAAGCTGCCTTGAAGAGACAGGCTTGCATATATTCCCTCATTCAGTTCTGAGATCCATATCTAGTCCCACGTTCCAGTCGGCATTTCTAGCATTGAGCGTGTTGTCTTGACTAGCATCGGTGTGATCTCTTCCAATATTGGAATGGGGTAGTGATCTGTCTTTACGGCTTGATTAAGATCTTTGGGATCCAGGCAAATTCTTTGCCATTCTTTTCTAGTCCCATCGTAATTACAGAATCCCTACAGTGTGGAAGCAGGCCATTTGGCCCATCGAGTCCACACCAACCCTCCAAAGAGCATCCCTCCCAGACCCACCCACCTACCCCTACCCTCTCCCTGTAACCCTGCATTTCCCATGGCTAACCCATCTAGCCTGCCCAACCCTGGACACTACGGATAATTTAGCAAGGCCAGTCCACCCAACCTGCACAACTTTGGACTGTGGGAGGAAATCCATGCAGACACGGGGAGAATGTGCAAACTGCACACCGTCAGCTGAGGCTGGAATCGAACCTGACGCTGTGAGGCAGCGGTGCTAACCACTGAGCCACCGTGCCATGATGGAAATGATCTGTAGGCTCTGTGACTCTGCCAATCACCTTTTCTTCCACCTTTTCGCGTTCTCTTTCCAGCTTTCCTTTTGTTTCAGTCGCTACTTTATGTAGGGGATGAATCACTGATTTCCAGACCGGGTTGAGGGTGAAGTGACATTCAATCTTCAAAGCCTCGAAACTCCTCATCGAAACACGCTGAAAGGTTTGCACCACATCTTCATTGCATGTGATCAGAGGGAGATTTTTCAGTCAATTCATTATCTTCAATCCTCAGGTTCATCTCTTGGTTTTCTGAGATAATCTTCAGTTCTTCATAACTGCTGGACTCCAGGATAGCAGGACCAGCTGTTTCAATAGCGTAGAACACACAGTTAATATCCTGTTCTTCATGTGTCCCTTTTATTTGGTTTGACCCGAGCTGTTGGATTTCAATTCCTCCATACGCTATGAGCATGATACTGTTAGGTTTCAAAACAACTCCATTTGGATAGCCACATTCCTCCAGACTTTTGGTCAAGGTTTTTGGCATAATCTGAGTAGTACTCCAGTATCAAGCTTCAGGTTTGCGGTGTGGGTTTATTTCACACCCTCTTCCTGATGTGAATGGTTGTGTCAATTCCTTTCCTCTGGGAGTTGTCACATCCAGACATTCCATGCAAACATATGGTTCTGACATCCAGTATATTCTTGAAATTGCTGTCACCTTCAAGATTATGGACATTTTGGTTTCTTTCCTGAGCGATCCGTGCTGTGTTCCTGTCTCTGGTGGTTCATCCATTGCCTCCTTGCTTTATTCTGTCCATGTCTTTTTCAGGATGATTGATCTTCAGCCCAGCTGATTGACCCATACGTAGGAGATGCCCTTTTGTCTGTGAATTGGGTTGTTGCCCACAGTGCCATGTTCCTTTGTTTATTTCGGGCTCACTGCATCAACTTTGCTGCCTGTACCTTTGTGTCCCTGGCAATGGGCCTGCAATATTGTGAACTTGTTCTTTCCAATTTGTGCTTTCTGTATTTCGGAGTTGAACTATTAGCCTTTTGTCTGTGTCCTTCAGCTTGTATTTACTGGCTGTTTCCTTTCAGTCACATTATTCCTTTCAGTCACATTATGCTGCTAATCTATTGAAGGTGTGTGTTCAGATTCCATTACTGCCACCCCATAATATGGTCATATGTGTTCTGTGTGGTCTGAATAATCATATTTCAAGTTTCAACTGCAGAGATCTATAACTTGTTTTATTCTAACAGGCTGGTGCACAGAAGTGACTCGGAATCAATCTCCACCAGACTGGTTTCTACTGTTTCTCTTACACATTACATGCTTATCAAGGTGCAGATGTAAAATATTCCATACTGAAACACTCATGCATAACTCTAATGTATAACAATATCTATGCAACATAGAAGTTGCCCAGCTTTCACTGAACCCAACTAATTCACTGATGTCCTTCACAGAAGAAAATTGCCATCCTTCTCTGATCTGTCCCACATGTGACTCCAGACCCACAGAAGTGTTGTTGACTCTTCTCCAGGCAATCTGGGATGGGCAATAAATTCTGGCCTAGCCAGAGATGCACTCATCCCATGAATGGATTGATAAAAATTAGATAAAGTCACCATAGACTCAACAGACAATAGGACTGCTGTGTCATTAGAGAGAGACAATGGGTGACATGGTGGCTCAGTGGTTAGAACTGCTGCCTCATAGCGCCAGGGACCTGGATACAATTCTAGCCATCGGTGACCATCTGTATGGAGTGGCTCTCCACATCTCCTGTGTGCCTACCAGATGCTCCAGGCTAGATGGATTGGCCATGGTAAAATGCAGGGTTATGGAGATAGGGTGGTGAGTTGATGCAGACTTGATGGGCTGAAATGGCCTCTATCTGCATTCTGTTTGTGGTAGTTTAATTTGAGAGCATTCCTCAGAAGAAAGGAGCAGCAAGGAGAGTCCTTCATGGTGACTTCAGCTGGTGCAGGGACTGAACCCATGGTGTTGATGTAATCTTTTATTGGAGGTCACCCATCTGAGCTAAACCATCCCAAAAATGAAATGTCATCTCACTCACAATCTCTGGGGAAATTGGAAGTGTGCTGCACATGGTTTACTCTGATAAAGAGTAATTACTAAGCATGGAGTTGAGTTCCAAAAACAGGAATGATCCCAATGTTACCAGTGAGTTAGTTTTTTACTGTTGTATTCCTTCTTCACCCCGCCCCCCCCATCTACATCTTCTTCACCTTTCCATCACCTTCCTCCTTCATCTCCCTCTCCTTTGTGCCCCTGATCTATCCCCTACACCTCCTCTTTTCCTTTCTCATCCATTATCTACACCTCTTCAACTGCCTCTTCACCCCCTACACTCCTGTTGCCACCCCTTCACTTCCAATCTTCCCAATTCACAACCCCATCTTGTCACCTGCCCATCCCTATTTCAGACTCCATCTCCTACAATTCACCCTCGCTCCCCCATAACCCATCCTTCTCCCCATATTCCTGGTCATTCCCCTGTCATTTCCCTTCCTTCATCCCATCCCATCAACATCCTCCAACTACCTCCCTTCACTCCCTGCCTACCCCTTCATCACAAGCCATATACTCCCACCCCTCTGTCCTTTAATACCTAAGTGGCTCTGTGGGAGTTGTTGAAAAGCAGGCAGTATCTAAAAGAATGGTTCCTTTTTGGTGAGTTTTCAATGCAGCAGCCCAAATCAGGGTCAGATACGCCCATCAATCAATAAAAAGGGTGAACACTTAAAGATTCCACGCAGCAATCCAGAATCAGTCAGAGTTCACAGCAGCCACTTCTGATTCAGGCTCACAGCCCCTGAATCTTGCATCTCAGTTTGGGGAGGCCTATCCTAAAGTGTGCTGACCACAATACTTTCATTCAAATCCAACCAGAGCTTTGTGTAGGATAAAAACCGAAAGAACTAGGGACACTGGAAATCAGAAACAAAAACAGAAGATGCTGGAAAGGCTCAGCAGCGTCTGGTAGCATCCGCGAAGAGAAATCAGAGTTGACGTTTCGGGGCCGGTGACCCTTCCTCAGAACCTTGTACAGGATAGCCCAGTTGGCTGGCTTGCAAAGCAGTGTTGTACCAACTACAGGGGTTGAGATTACTATGAAGGCAGAAGCTTCCCAACCCCTCACCTCTCCTCTAGGCAGTGGTGACCGTCAGGTAAACTCACCCACAGAGTCCCTCTCTGTCTCTCTCCAGTGAGAGAGCAGTCCATGGTTCTCTGGGACAATGGAAACTTTTACTTCATTTATAAACTTCCAGCATAACTTCATTGCTTTTGCACTCAACATTTATGAAGCCCACAATTGCAGTGTTTTGCTGATTATTCTATCAACATATCCTGACGTCTTCAAAGGTCAATGCATGTGAATACCCAGGTCCCTCTGTCCTTTTATTATTGGTTCTCCAAACCCTTCTTCCCAAAATGTGTCACTTCATATTTTTCTATATTCAATTCCATTTGCCACTTGTCTACCACTGTGCAAGCCTAGCTAAGACCAGCGGAGATTTCAATCTAGTAATATTATTGCTGGACTGTTAATCCAAAGAGCCACCTAATGTTTTAGGAATCAGGTTTGAATCCCACCATGGCAAATGGTGGAATTTGAGTTCAATAAACATCTGGAATTAAGAATATAATGATGACCGTGAATCCATTGTCAATTGTCAGGAAAGACCCATCTGGTTCAATAATGTCCTTCAGGAAAGGAAACTGCCATCTCTACTTGGTCTGGCCTACATGTGACTTCAGACCCACAGCAATGAGGTTGAATCTTAATAGACAATAGGTGCAGGAGTAGGCCATTCTGCCCTTCGAGCCTGCAACACCATTCAATATGATCATGGCTGATCATCCCTAATCAGTATCCTGTTCCTGCCTTATTCTCCATAACCCTCGATTCCACTATCCTTGAGAGCTCTATCCAACTCTTTCTTAAATGAATCCAGAGACTGGGCCTCCACTGCCCTCTGGGGCAGAGCATTCCACACAGCCACCACTTTCTTGGTGAAGAAGTTTCTCCTCATCTCTGTCCTAAATGGTCTACCCTGTATTTTTAAGCTGTGTCCTCTGGTTCGGCACTCACCCATCAGCGGAAACATGTTTCCTGCCTCCAGAGTGTCCAATCCTTTCATAATCTTATATGTCTCAATCAGATCCCCTCTCAGTCTCCTAAACTCAAGGGTATACAAGCCCAGTCGCTCCAGTCTTTCAGCGTAAGGTAGTCCCGTCCTTCCAGGAATTGACCTCGTGAACCTACGCTGCACTCCCTCAATAGCCAGAATGTCTTTCCTCAAATTTGGAGACCAGAACTGCACATAGTACTTCAGGTGTGGTCTCACCAGGGCCCTGTACAGCTGCAGAAGAACCTCTTTGCTTCTATACTTAATCCCTCTTGTTATAAAGGCCAGCATGCTATTAGCCTTCTTCACTACCTGCTGTACCTGCATGCTTACCTTCATTGACTGGTGTACAAGAACACCCAGATCTCTTTGTACTGCCCCTTTACCTAAATTGATTCCATTTAGGTAGTAATCTGCCTTCCTATTCTTGCCACCAAAGTGGATAACCATACATTTATCCACATTAAACTGCATCTGCCATGCATCTGACCACTCACCTAACCTGTCTAGGTCACCCTGTAATCTCTTAACATCCTCCTCACATTTTACCCTGCCACCCAGCTTAGTATCATCAACAAATTTTCTAATGTTATTACTAATACCATCTTCTATATCATTAACATATATTGTAAAAAGCTGCAGTCCCAGCACTGATCCCTGCGGTACCCCACTGGTCACTGCCTGCCATTCCGAAAGGGAGCCGTTTATCACTACTCTTTGTTTCCTATCAGCCAACCAACTTTCAATCCAAGTTAGTACTTTGCCCCCAATACCATGCGCCCTAATTTTGCTCATTAACCTCCTATGTGGGACTTTATCAAAAGCTTTCTGAAAGTCCAGGTACACTACATCTACTGGATCTCCCCCGTCCATCTTCAGAGTCACATCCTCATAAAAATTCCAGAAGGTTAGTCAAGCATGATTTCCCCTTCATAAATCCATGCTGACTCTGTCCTATCCTGTTACTATTATCCTGATGTGTCGTAATTTCATCCTTTATAATAGACTCCAGCATCTTTCCCACCACTGAGGTCAGACTAACTGGTCTATAATTTCCTGCTTTCTCTCTCCCACCTTTCTTAAAAAGTGGGACAACATTAGCCACCCTCCAATCTGCAGGAACTGATCCTGAATCTGTAGAACGTCGGAAAATAATCACCAACGCATCCACGATTCCTCAAGCCACCTCCTTCAGTACCCTGGGATGTAGACCATCAGGCCCCGGAGACTTATTAACCTTCAGACCTAACAGTCTCTCCAACACCAATTCCTGGCAAATATAAATTCCCTTAAGTTCAGGTCCTTCAGCCACTGTTACCTCAGGGAGATTGCTTGTGTCTTCCCCAGTGAACACAGATCTGAAGTACCAATTCAATTCTTCTGCCATTTCTTTGTTCCCTGTAATATATTCCCCTGTTTCTGTCTTCAAGGGCCCAATTTTAGTCTTAACCATTTTTTTGCCTTTCACATACCTAAAAAAGCTTTTACTGTCCTCCTTTATATTTTTGGCCAGTTTACCTTCGTACCTCATTTTTTCTCTGCGTATTTCCTTCTTAGTAATCCTCTGTTGTTCTTTAAAAGCTTCCCAGTCCTCCGTTTTCCCACTTATCTTTGCTATGTTATACTTTTTCTCTTTTAACTTTATATGTTTCTTAACTTCCCTCGTCAGCCATGGCCACCCATGCCTCCTCCTCGGATCATTCTTCCTTTTTGGAATGAACTGATCCTGCATCTTCTGCATTATACCCAGAAATATCCGCCATTGTTCCTCCACTGTCATCCCTGCTAAGGTATTGCACCATTGAACTTTGGCCAGCTCCTCCCTCATAGCTCCATAATTCCCTTTATTCAACAGAAATATTGTCACTACCATTTGTGCCCTCTCCCTCTCAAATTGCAGATTGAAGCTTCTTGTATTATGGTCACTACTTCCCAATGACTCCTTCACTTCGAGGTCCCTGATCAATTCTGGTTTGTTGCACAATACCAGATCCAGAATTGCCTTCTCCCTGGTCGGCTCCAGCACCAGCTGCTCTAAGAATCCATCTCTGAGGCACTCCACAAAGTCTCTTTCTTGAGGTTCAATATCATCCTGATTCTCCCAGTCTACCTGCATATTGAAATCCCCCATAACAACTGTAGTAACATCTTTGCGACAGGCCAATTTCAGCTCCTGATTCAACTTACACCCGACATCCAGACTACTGTTTGGGGGCCTGTAGGTAACTCCCAAGAGGGTCTTTTTACCCTTAGAATTTCTCAGCTCTATCCACACTGACTCTACATCCCCTGATTCTAGGTGCCCCCGCACAAGGGACTGAATATCATCCTTACCATCATGGCCACCTCACCCCCTCTGCCCGTCAGTCTGTCCTTACGATAGCACGTGTAGCCTTGAATATTAATTTCCCTGGCCCTGTCTATTTGACGCCACGTCTCAGTTATCCCCACAATACCGTATCTGCCAATTTCCAAAAGAGCCTCAAGCTCATCCATCTTAGTTCTAATGCTTCGTGCATTCATGTATAGTATTTTTAATTTGTTACGGCCCTCACCCTTCCCATCAACCCCTATTTCACTCAACTTTACAGCATGATCCCTTTTTGGGGTTTCTGCCTCATTGATACAGTTGTCTCTCTTGACTTCCCTTGTTCTAACTTTCCCTTCAATTTCCTTCTTAAACATCCAGTTTGTCCCCTCCCTCCCCGCTACTTAGTTTAAACGTAGCTGTGTTGCAGTAGCAAACCTGCCTGCCAGAATGCTGGTCCCCAACCTATTAAGGTGAAAACCGTCTCTATTGTATAATTTATGCTTACCACAAAACATACCCCAGTGATCCAAGAATTTAAATCCTTGCTTCCTGCACCAGTTCCCCAGCCACACGTTCAAGTCCATTATCTCCCTGTTTCTGGCCTCACCAGCCCGAGGAACTGGAAGCAAACCGGAGATAACCACCTTGGACGTCCTGCTTTTCAGCCTTCTTCCTAGTTCTCCGAAGTCCCGCTGTAGTATGTTCCTCCTCTTCTTCCTGACATCATTTGTGCCGACATGTACCACCACCTCTGGCTCTTCACCTTCATCCTTGAGGATTTCCTGCACTCTGTCTGTGATGTCTTTAACCCTGGCACCAGGAAGGCAACACACCATCCTTAAGTCCCGCCTGCTGCCACAAAAACCCTGGTCAGTTCCTCTCACTATGGAGTCCCCTATTACCACAGCTCTGTGCGATGTCCGACTCTTCCGCTCTGTCTCCACGCCAACTTTTGATTGACAGACCTGGCCGTCTCGCGGACTGGCAGTGTCATCTGTCTCTACTGTTTCCAAAAGATTCAACTTGTTCTTGACAGATACTTCCCCCAGGGTCTCTTGCACCTGTCTCCTCTCTGTCTTCCTCATCATCTGCTCTCTTCTGCTCTTTTCTGGTATGGTCGGTGTAATAACCTCGCTGAAGGTTTTGTCCAGAAAGATCTCGTTCTCTTGGATGAACCTAAGGCCCTCGAGTTCTTTCATCAGTGCTGCAATATGCTCTGTCAGTAGCTGAACATGCACACACTTGCCACACTTATACGAGCCAGACACACCGAAGTCGTTGACCTCTCACATCAAGCACATAGCACACTGAACCAGCTTGGCAGTCATGTCTTCACCCTCTTCAACTGTGGCCTAATCACTTCACTCAACCTACTTGTCAAAGACTCCTGAGCTAAAGCCTCACTCTTCAATCCACAGGAACTTCCTTGTACCCTTTTTTTGGGGCAAGTCTGTGGACTTTTAATTTAGGTTAGAGGAGGAGGGTGGGAGGGAGGCCCTACTTTGTAGGACCTGGGGTCTAGAACACACCCACTCAAATAACAATCACTTACCTACCTGACCGGCTTTGCGCTCCAACTTCACTTCCACCCAGCTCCCGCCACTCTCTGCTGCAAAAAGACCATTGGCGTTGAGGTAAGTTCTTAAATCACAATCACTTACCTTCCCGACCGGCTTTGCACTCCGACTTCACTTCTGCCCAGTTCCCACCGCTCTCTGCTGCCGTCTGGGCAATAAACGCTGGTCTAGCCAGTGACGCCCTCATCCTATTAATGAACATATAAAAGTTGTGGTCGATTGGTTTCGTTCTCACTGCCTGCTATATCCCCAACTGTCTGGGAGGTTAATCTGTACCCGCTGAAGTCTCCAGAGTAATCCTGACAGGTTTGCACCCTTATTTCACTGTGGGCAAATGTTTGAAAACAGTTGGACTGAATTTTAACAGTCAGCAGAAGATATTATGACATGGCTTTGTCTGTCTGACATTGCTGCCTAAGAAACTCTTCAGCAAGAACTCAAACAGCTTTGCAGAGCATGAGAGAGAGAGAGACAACTGCAAAGCATAGCACGTACCAGCCATTGCTCAGTGGTAGTTCTGTGACTGAGAGTCAGAGACCTGAACATAACATCAAGGCTGACATTACCATTGCAACTTTGAAGAAGCCTGCACTGTCAGAGGTGACATCTTTAGGCACGAGCTGGCAAATTGATTTGATTTATTTTTGTCACATGTACCTCGGTGCAGTGAAAACTATTGTGTACAGTGCAGGCAGATGATACCATACACAGTGCATTAGGGTAATAGAACAGAGTGAGGAATACAATGTTACAGCTGCAGAGAAGGTGCACACAGAGCGAGATCGACATTAAATTTAAAGTTTGAAAGGTCCCTGCAGAAGTCTAATAACAGCAGGTGTTCTGAAGACGCTGTTCTTGAATCTGTTGGTAAAAGTGTTCAAGCTTTTGTATCTTCTGCCTGATGGAAGAAGTTGGAAGATGTTTTATAATCGGGGTGGGAGGGGTCTTCGATAATGTCTGCCTTCCCGAGGTGGCCCCCATTTCTCAGGTGGAGAGATGCTGCTACAGGTGCAATATTTCTTGCACTGAAAGATGAAGACCCATTCTAAAGCTCCAGGGAAATGGGTTCAAATCCCATCATGGGAGCAGGTGGAACTTAAATTTGTTGAATAAATCTGGAACACAAAGGCACTCTCAGCACTGGTGGCTATGACCATCAACAATTATCATAGAAACCCATCCTGCTCACTCATGTCCTTTAGGGAAGGTAATCTGCCATCAATATCTAGTCCAGCCTGCACATAACTCCAGACCCAAAGCAACGTGGTTTATTCTTAACTGCTGTCTGAAATGGGATAGGCAGGAGGCTGGAGGAACACAGCAAGCCAGGCAACATCAGAAAGAAGAGAAGTTGATGTTTCGGGTGTAACCCTTCTTGAATGTCGACCTCTTCACCTCCTGTTGCTGCCTGGCTTGCTGTGTTCTTCCAGCCTCCTGCCTATTTTGGATTCCAGCATCTGCAGTTTTTTCTGTCTCTGAAATGGCATAGCAAGCTGATCACTTCAAAGGCAATTAGAGATGGACAATAAATACCATAAATCATACAGAATTGAAAAGGTGAATGTAAGAGATCCCATGACTTAATTTCTAAGAGGTGGGATATTCTCTTCAACATCCTGACCAATATTAACCCTTGACCAACCTCACTGGTTAAAATGAATCGATCTTCTTGTTACTTCATTGCTTTTTAGTGAGAGCTTGCTGCGTATAAATTGGCTGTTGTGTTTCCTACATTACAACCATCTGTGTAAATCAGATGCATTCTGTTGGGTGTACAATGTTTTGGGAACACCTGAGGTCGTGAAAGGCGTTTAGGAATGCAATTTCTTCCTTTTCGTAAGCGGACACTGCTGACATTATATCAGCCTCCCCTCAGACAGACTGCAAACCGTGTAGGGTCTGGTAAAACTAGCATTTAAGGCTTGAAATTATTTAACTCAAAATTACTTTCAAATAAACCTAATCAATTTCATTAATTTGAATTCAATGGGATAGTAAGAGCTGAGAGGAAGATTGAGACGTTTTACTTTTGGTCTTATTTAGTTTGACATTCAAGATATAGACAAATTACACATGAGCTGCTATCCACAAGAAGTGCCCTTCCCAGATATACCTGTGTGTGCGATCTGAGGCTTCAGCTTGTTTTATCGCTCAGTTACCCTGATAACAGGGGCAAATTGATAGATACTGAATGATAGTCATTAAAGGGTACAATTTGCCAGCACTCTAGCTTAGCGCTGAGAGAGACATTAACGCCAGTAACAAATTGCGATGGATTTTGAGTAGTTCTCATCAATTTAAAAACATGTTGTTGAAGCTTCTTGTCTTGATCTCATCAGGAAACTTTGCAAGAATACCAACTTTCAGTGGGAAAATCGACATTTATACTACATGAGAGGAGTGTAGTGACTGATTGGAAAGTAAATTCTGATTGGTAGAGGCATTTCCAACGTGAATATATCTATTAATGTTTGAGTATCTATTCACAAGCTTTGTTGAAAGTTTAACTCAGGCAGTTTAGTTTTAATCCTGTTTACCCAGTTGGATGACAGGCTGAATGTTCAGACTCAATGTTGAGTTCAATAACTTTAGGCACTGGGCTCCTTCTCCCATTTTTTAGATTACCGCCAAATTTTTAGATTACTTACAGTGTGGAAACAGGCCCTTCAGCCCAACAAGTCCCCACCGACCCTCTGAAGAGCAACCCACCCAGACCCATTCCCCTACATTTACCCCTTCACCTAACACTATGGGCAATTTAGCATGGCCAATTCATCTGACCTGCACATCTTTGGACTGTGGGAGGAAACCGGAGCACCTGGAGGAAACCCACACAGACACGGGGAGAACGGGCAAACTCCACACAGACAGTTGCCTGAGAAGGGAATTGAACCCGGGTCTCTGGCGCTGTGAAGCAGCAGTACTATCCACTGTGCCACCGTGCCACCCACAGTGCCACCGTGCCGCCCATGTCCTCATCCCAACCCCCACACACCAAGCCTTGACATCACATGGGCTGCTACCACAACCAATCTATTGTTGGCCATTAACAGTCCCCATTAACATAGAACGTAGAACATTACAGTGCAGTACAGGCCCTTCGGCCCTCAATGTTGCACCAACCTGTGAAACCAATCTGTAACCTACACTATTCCATTTTCATCCATGTGTCTATCCAATGACCATTTAAATGCCCTTAAGGTTGGCAAGTCTACTACTCACTGGCAGGGCAAGGCTTTCCATGCCCTTACTACTCTCTGAGTAAAGAACCTACCTCTGATATCTATCACCCTTCCATTTAAACACATGTCCCCATGTGCTAGCCATCGCCTTTCAAGGAAAAAGGCTCTCACTGTCCACCCTATCTAATCCTCTGACTATCTTGTAAGTCTCTATTAAGTCACCTCTTAACCCTCTTCTGTCTAACGAAAACAGCTTTGAATCCCTCAACCTTTCCTCATAAGACCTTCCCTGCATACCTGACAACATCCTGGTAAATCTCCTGTTTCCACATCCTTCCTATAATACTCCAAGTGCGGCCACATCAGAGTTATATTAGCAGCTGTTGATTCCCCCTGGCCGACCATTGTCCATTCTTTTGTCTGTCCAACTGTTTTTTCTCCCTCTCTCTGGGATCCATCTCCACTTATTGTTTACTCCTCTATCCTCCCCCCGACCCCCATCTTTAGCGTATATACCAATCTTTTCCTAGCTACAATCAGTTCTGAAGAAGGGGCTCTGGACTCAAAATGTTGCTGGGTTTCTCCAGCACTTTCTGTTTTTGTGTATGGCAGCATCTTTACTGTAAAACAATATTTATATTGCTACCACATAGCGGCAGAGCTGCTGAAACGTGAGGGATAAATTCTGAGGTGGACCGGGCTCTTTCAGGTCCAAGGTTAACCACCTTAAGACCTTTCATGAGTTTACTTGTAATGTGGTATACATATTTCAGTGCCAGTGTGATACTAGGTTTGTAGGCATACATTCCCAAAGACTGGCTGATCACTTCAAACTGCATGTCCCTTCAGCTGTTTGCAATAAGCAAGGTAGATGAGAGCCATCCAATCAAAGTCAACCTGTCTGTTTTAAAGTTCATACAAGTTTTGGCAGTTAACTGTCAATCAACACTAATGGTTGCATTCTCCTTATCAACCCCTCTACAAATCAGAGTGCAGTTGTTAACCAAACGCATTCTCCTCTCATGTTGGTTTCCCTCTTGAACTGGTATTCCTATATATTGCTCTGATGAGTAAGGGGCGACCTTACAGAGGTTTATAAAATCATGGGGGGCATGGATAGGGTAAATAGACAAGGTATTTTCCCTGGGTTGGGAGAGTCCAAAGCTAGAGGACATAGGTTAAGGCGAGAGGGGGAAAGATTTAAAAGGGTGGTACATATATGGAATGAGCTGCCAGATGAAGTGTTGCAAGACAAAAAAAACTGCAGATGCTGGTATCTAAGGTAGACAGGCAGGAGGCTGGAAGAACACAGCAAGCCAGGCAGCCTCAGGTGGTGGAAAAGTCAATGTTTCGGGTGTAATCCTTCTTCAAGACCATTAGAGGGAGTGGTGGAGGCTGGTACAATTACAACATTTAAATGGCATCTGGATGGGTATATGAATGGAAAGGGTTTAGAGGTATATTGGCCAAGTGTTAGCAAATGGGACTAGATTTATTCAGGGTATCTGGTCAGCATGGATGAGTTGAACCAAAGGGTCTGTTTCCATGCTGTATGACTCTATGAGTGCAAGATGAAAATCTTTGAGGAAATGTGTGTTTTATTTTAAATTTAGCAACACTCAAGTCCTGTACCACCAAACAACTATTGAACAATCTAATTCTGACAACCCTGACACCTGGCAAATTGCTATACATCCTTGAGAATTCTGACACTTAGATGCTTTTATTATAATGCAAATTATAACACTGAGTTCATGGAATAAATAGTTGCAAGTGAAGTTTTAAATCAGGCTCACATCTCAAGCCTGCAACCTAACTATTTTGGCAATCTTGTGTCATAACAGGACTTGCTCGAGGTGTCATAAAGATATTGACAGTCTCAACGCAAAAACACACTAGGATATTACTGTTAAATAAGTACACTTGTGTCTTTTTAAACTAACATATTGTAAGCACGCGCATAACATTTGAATAAGTGAAATGGTTCATGTTGATTCGGGGTGCAGAAGTCCCCTTTTAGTTTTGTGAATGATTAGTGTGCCATTCTTCCATGTGAGTCAGAGTCCAACATTACTGACAGTTGGATTTCTATAAGGCATGAAGGTGCATGCATGAAATTCCTTTAGTATATCCACTTGAAGTATGTCGTGTCTGGGATGAGGCGAAGTCTGATTTTAGTGAGGGTTGGGGGATTGTTGAATGTCCAGCTTTCTGGAGGTCCATTGCTGCAGAGTAATGGCTGGCTACACATCTGTGCCTTGTAGCTTCAGGTTTGTTGCAAGTAATTTGAAGTGATGAATTAAGAATAGGGCACAACTGATGTTGATGATAAATTTTAATTAGTCTTAGTAACCAATTAACTGAGGCACAGTCTCAGATTGCTGAGGAACAATTCTAGTCCTGAATTATAGAGTCAAACAGCATGGAAACAGACTCTATCGTCCAACCAGTCCCTGCCGACCATGTTCCCAAAGTAAACTACTCCCAGTTGTCTGTATCTGACCCATATCCCTCCAAATCTTTCCCATTCATGAACCTATGCATAGGTTTTTTTAATGCTGTCCCTGCATCCACCACTTCCTCTGGCAGTTCATTTCACACATGGACCATAGAATCATAGAGTGGTACAGCATGGAAACAGACCTTCCAGTCCAACTCACCTACACTGACCAGATATCCTAGTCCCATTTGCCAGCTGTGTTTCAAAATTCAATTGTGAATATAGTTTCCCAAGCCTACAGCTGAATAATTAGTCCATTGGTTTGTGTCACAAAGATCTCTTTGAATATGTTGCTTTGATTTTAGCCTTAAATCACCATAAATTAACAAATCTTCCCAGACAATGAAAGGTTTATTGACCTCAGTAATCTCCTACAGGTTCTCTTCATTGAAGAGGCTGAGAACAAATGGGGAAGTCCAGAAGATCTAGCCCTGATCATCTTTGTGATACTTACATGGATGTGGGTCATTTAATGTGAGATAGGTACATTCCCCCGTTTTTCAATCATTGACTGTTCCATAAGCACCAGTCTCGACTCCCCAACCCCTACCTCCTCTCCCCAGTACATCCTCAAATGGCATTCCTTGTGAGGGGCAGCTGGAATGGTGCAATGGTGGAGGGGCAGGGGAACCCAGAGACATGCATGGTCATTGCAACAAATCCTGTTCTCTCCAATGTGCTGAAGTGTGTGACTTACACATCTGGCAGTGAGTTTCTGGATAACTATCAAGAGAGTGATTGCTGGATGTGTCTCCCCTCCTCTCTAGCACAGGGACACGGTGACCAAGAGAATTACCATATATACACGAGTAAAGGTCGATCTCATGTAAAAGTTGACCGTAGTTCTTCACAAATGACAGATCATCATTTGTGAGTCAAAGTATTATCCTGCACATAAATGTTACGATGAGGAAATGATTTATTTCATGCTATTATGTGTTTTGATGTGCAATTCACACCAATTTGCTGCAAAGGTTTAAGACACATCAGGTGAGAGTCAGATGACAACCTCCCTTTGTGTGCAGCTGAGCTGAGCTCAGTTCCCCTGCAGTGAGAAAGTTAGAAAGCCACAAAGGGATCAGTGCCATGTTTTACTTCTCTGTCAAGGCATACTGGGGACTCAAGGGTTAAGCATTCCACTACCAAAGAGACTCACTGCAGTATCAATTATGTCTGTCCTCTTACAGAAGAGACAGAGCATCTCAGTAGGGAGGAGGCTGACTGAATCTTAGAGAAGGAATCCATTGGAGCCACACATGTGGATTCCTCTGCAGCCTCAGGCAAAGGTATTTGTCCTCCCCAGACAAGACTGATAGCCTTGGCCACAACCCTGTTAAACTGCCTCCTGCTCCCATTATCTTGCTTCCCCTCCATAATAGCATAGGTATGTGAATTCCCCACTGAGAACAGGCAAAGCCCTTCAGTTTTAATCTCTTCCCATCAACACATGGTCATGAAGAATACGATAGCCGGTCCCTGTAATCCATTCACTCGTTATCACAGGACATCGATATTTACTTTGCCATGTAAAATTATAATTGCCCATCTCAAACAATGTAACGATAATCACCAATGTCACTTATAGACCTTTTGTATTATTCCTATAAAAAGTACTGCCTTAGAAGTGTCACCACAAGTAGACGCACGACTACTTTTGGGGACATTGAGAATCTCTTGCCGGCTGTCCGATAATAAAGCATCCACTGTTGTACAGAAACTTGTGTCGTCCGGATTTATGGAACAAAATATACATCAACATTTGGTGCCTTTACTCAGACCTCAACATAGGGAACGTCTCACTGGGCTGAGTAAGTGACATGAAGGTCTGAATTGAACAGGAGGTAAGGGTAAGGTACTTTACCCCAGACTACTTCTTGTGTTCAGTCAGACAATCTGTCCGTCACCCAGTGGAACTGGTATCTTGAAGAGGTTAAATGAACCACCCGGACCCAGCTTGTAAGGTCGGAAAGTTTTGTCAGATTGCTCTGAATTGCTGCGGGGTGGCATTGGCTATTCTGTATTGTTCCTGTCGAGACTGGGGACCCTGGTCAAGGAAACGTTCATCACTACCTGACAGATTCGGTTTAGGGAGCTGTCTCTTTCAGCTATGGCTGGTGGAAATTGTTTACAGCAGAGCAAGGAGTCATTAGGTAAAATGGGACAGTCCCTCTATATAGTTGGGAAGGGGGACAATCCGTGAGTAAATACCTGATCAGGAAAATGATTATAGGGGTTGTAGGCCCCTCTGAGAGATTGGTCATTTTGGTAAACTGTTATATACAAATGAAAGGATATCCAGTTCGAAATTTTGAGTGATTGTGATGGTATGTGTGGTGAAAGCTTTCATTTGAATGGTGAATTGATTCCAAAATTATGACTTTGCACTTTTAATTGCGATCACATTAAAACAATTGACCAGGGTGCCAGTGTTTAGTCCTGTCTGTGTGGGTTGGGTGTTGTTTGTTCTTGGTTTCTTGTTTATTTGCTTACAGAGCGGTAGACTGAACTCTAAAATGCCAGAGAAAGGCTGCCCCCTGGGAGAAGCCAGTCTTGTCTCACAGAGAAGGGTGGTCAAATGCCAGTCTGCCATCTCACGGAGGACACAGAAGTGCCCCATTGCAAGAGTAAGGTGGGGGTGGGGGGAGAGGAAATATAGAGGGTGGGTGCGGAGACCCTTTGTGGGGTAGGATTCATGTGATCCAATGCCTGGATGTGTTTGGGAAGGTGGCTGGGGGCCATCAGTGCCCTTAAATTGAAGAGATCGCAGACAGCATCCCGAGGGCTCCTTCCGGAGGCCCTTACACCACCCTATCACCCTATTCCCCTCAGTACCTCTCCACGCAGAGGGGAGGCTGTTACAATTCTCAATACTGGGCTACATGTTACACGTGTCAGTACTCAACGGGGTCCTAGTGTCTGGATGGAAAGTGCTGGTGATTTGTGAAACTTATTTGCTCATGTCTTAAAATAAAATCTAAACCTAACATTGAGGAAAATCCCCTCAGACTTTAACATTTGTTCATTAAGTGGAGGAATTACAGTGAACTTTGTATAGTTTAATTAAAAAATTGAAAAACAGAGTATAATGGTCGATCTGGATATACCAAAACCAACAATATTGTTTTCAGAAAATGATACTGGTTGAATTGAATCTTTGTTTCAGACTCATTTACCTCCACCTAATTTTAAGTATGTTAGGATGAAGTGCAAGTCGTAGCTTTATTCTATGTCAATGTCCCTTCCTCACTGAGAACTGAAGTGCAGTTCAACATTATCTTGCAAAAGAAAATCATGTAACAAAGGTTAAGAGACTGTTATAAATATCTGTGTCTTTGGATTAGTCATTATTTGTGCATATGAAGCATCTTGACAAGACTTTTATTAATGCTGCCACAGTCAGTTCACAGCCTAGGACATTATAAATGAGCAATGACTGATCAGAACTGCTTGGGAAAAAAACCAATCGGGGATTTATATTGAAAGACTAGAACCAGGTAATTATAATGGAGTTCAGAGTTGGGAACTGGACACATTCTACATGATAGCGTTGGATTTTGATTAAATGAATTTCCAGTTTATATTGAAGACTCTTAAACTCCTACACGCTAGGAAAAAAACTTGTGATTTGGTCAGCTGAGTGGGATATGCATGGAATTGAACAATCCTGATACAGTTTCATAGATATAACACTGAGCAGATTTGACTCATTTCTGTGAATTTGAAATCTGTTTCTTTGTTCCTATTACTTCACAGTGTGATGTCCAGTCACTTGTTCAGTTTCCATCTCTCATTAAATATGCTCATTACTCAATATTTTAAAACAATTTGTACTATCCTGAACTGCATTATCGCAGCTAATTAATTAATTTGCAAAGCTTTATACCTTTCCACATTGTCAGTGATCTGTCATTGCCTCCTGGTTACTTTAAAGGATGGCTGTATTGATTAATGTTCAACTGGTGACAGAAGTTAGGGCAATATGAGGAAACATGAGGGTAGCATAGCAAGTGAGCAACCATTAAGGGAAAGTGAGACTTTATGTTCCTCATGCAAAGCACTGAAACAAGAGGTTGAATTGCAGTAGCCACTTTTATTTTTACTCGATAAGCTTGCCTAGGAGTAGGACAAATCTAATTAATGGGATTTTTTACACTACTGTTTCTGCACAGTATGGAGGCAATACATCTCTTAGATGTTGAAATTGGATGTATTAATGACTTTTAAAAAAAAGGGAACAGGAGAAACAGCATAAAGAAGCTAAAGTTGAATAAGATAAACAAGAGGGACTAAAGCAACAAAGCTGTAGAGAGAACCTAAACACTTCTCGGGATCCCGCGCTCAGGTCTGGCATACCGACCCTGTTTGAGGAGGGAGGGAATGATAGAGGGGGAATGGGAATGTTACCCTAGTGCACTGGAGCCACTCGTTGAGCCACCTATGACTCCGTCCCTGCTGCTGTACCCAAGTCCTGAGAAAACCAGTATAGCTGATCAGGTTAAGATGCACTCTGGGAAACCAGCGGCACCCTATTATTTTCGCATTGGAGTTCACCATCTCCATGTCACCCACCCCCCCCCCCCCCCCACCTCCCAAAACTATGCTCCTCATAAGACAGCGACTGAAACCCAAGGCAGATGAGGGAGATGAGCTACCAATTATCAAGGTCTCTGTCCCGTGGAAACCCCAAGAGGTGATCGTGATAATGAATCAGGCTCCGGATCGCTAAATATAAACCTTAGCAATTCACCCAATATGTCCGGTACACAATTCAAATGGACAATGCCACACCCTGGGATCTGTTTGCCCCCTGTTGTACGTTCCTGTCACCCGAAGAAGTTACTAAGTGGCAGGAACAAATGGGCGAGGGTGACAGAAATGGACCAGTCCACACTTACGATGATTGAAACGACAGATTCAAAGAGGACACCTCGAGTGTCGTGGACATGGTACGCACATGTAACATGGATTGGTCTGAGAACACCAGCACACTGATGAGGAGAGCCCTTATTTATTACTGGGATGGTCAGAATGACCCCAAGTTGCGCTCTAAAGGTCACACACAAACTGAGTTCGTTCAGCTGCCCCACAATCACCTCACACCTTCAGCCAGAACCGAGGGATTTCATTGGGACCGGAATACCACAGACCTACCACTTGAACATGCGGACTTCACTTTTTATGTGGATGGCAGCTCCTTTATTTCACCCACAGGTCAGCAATGCTCTGGATAAGTGATTGCTACGGATTCTGAAGTGGTTGAATGTGCAGGCATTGAGGCTCCACTGTCAGCACAGAAGGCTGAATTGTTTGCCCTCACTCAGGCTTGCATCCTGGCGGAAGGGAGTTCAGCCAATATCTATACGGACTCTCGCTATGCTTTTGGCGTTGCCCACGACCACGGCACCTTATGGGAGCATAGGGGACCATTAACCTCCATGGGGCAACCCATTAGTAACGCGGTTTTTGTACATAATCTTTTGCAGGCCTCACAGTTACTGTCCAGCCTAGCAGTGATCAAATGTTTAGCTCACACTGGTGCCGCTGACAGAATCTCCAAGGGCAACGCGCAAGTAGATGTCGCTGCCAACCAGGCTGCCTTACACCCCGCTTTCCTGATCCCATTGGGCTCACAGCAACATCTCGTTACAAAAGGCATGAGGACGGATATGCCAGAGCTAGGTGAGATACATCACTTACAGGGGGACAGCCCTGCAGAGGAACACAGATGAAATCCTCTGGCTCAGCAGGGGAGGGTAGTCCCCTTCAAGCAGGTTGTCGCTCTCTTGGTAAGCCTGGCATACCTGCAAATGCAAACTTTGGTGAGTTTTGGTTAGCCTCTGTAGGTACACCCCCATCTCCTCTCCCAAGGTGTTCATATCCAATCTCTCGGGGAGGAGGGGGTTGGACTATTGCAGGTCCTCATGGGCTTCCCATAAATCACCTCAGCAGGAGACAGACCTGTTTTGCTTGAAGGGGTAACCCTCATGTTGAGTAGGACCAAGGGTAGGACCTTCAACCAACTTAGGCCTGTTTCCTGTTTTAGCTTCGTCAGCTTATTTTTTTAGGGTACCATTTGCTCGTTCCACCACTCCAGCCACTTTTGGGTAATTAGTGCAGTGGAATTATTGATTTATTGCAAGTCCCCTGCAGATCCCCTGGTTAATTTTAGCCATGACGTGTGGCCCATTGTCTGAGCCTATTGTCTCTGGGAGTCCACAGCAGGGAATTATTTCCCTCAACAATATTTTTACCATTGTTGCAGCCATGGTATCCCTTGTCGGGATTGCCTCAGTCCATCCACTGAAGATATCTACTGTTACCAAACAATACTTACAACATAGTACCCTGGGTAATTCTACGAAGTCTAGTTGTGGACAATTGAAAGGCCCACCAGGCAAGGGGGTAGTCCCAGAAATGCAAGGCATCCCTTTCCCAGCATTTGTCTTTTTGCGGATGAATCATGCTTTGGCTTGTTTCTCAGCCTTTGTTTTGGGAATCAGGGTGCTACCAGGTTTGTAGCAAAGTACTGACCATTCCCTCATTGCCTAGGTGAGTACAGTTATGTACATAATCCACCAAGATTGGTGAAAGTAAGGAAGGAATACAGATTTGACCCACAGTTTGGTATGAACATCAAGGGTGCACCCCATCTGTGACCCACAGTCTGTGTTCCTCTGCAGGGCTGTCCCCCTGTAAGTGATGTATCTCACCTAGCTCTGGCATACCAGTCCTCATACCTTTTGTAACGAGGTGTTGCTGTGAGTCCAACGGAACCAGGAAAGTCAGGTGTAAGGCTGCCTGCTTGGCGGCAGTGTCTACTGGGAACGAAAGAACCTGGGACCATGATGGAAAGGACCATTCCAGGTGCTGTTGACCATTTCCACGGCTGTGAAAGTACAAGGGCACCCCCAGTGGATACACAGAACTGACTGCAAAAGAGTCAGTGTGGAAGCCGACACCAACTAAGGACAAAGATGTTTTCCATACTTGTGACTTTGGGAAATGGGTCCTTGGGAACAAATGGGATTTCAAATTGACCCCCCGATGCATAATCCCTTTTTGCACCTGGCCTACCAGACAGCCTGTGTAATGGGGAGAGACACCTGCTGCTGAGCATGTGCCCACATGCCACCCCACTCGGTACGGGGAGTCCCTTTGTGGCCTGTACCTGTTCACTGGCATGAAGTGGCTGAATGGCTACTGCGTCAAAGCCCTTTCCTCTTGCTAACACTGATGACCCACAGGAATGGCAGTCGGCAGGGTACAACCTGACCTCATTCTGGGACTGCTATCAACCTAATTGCAACCAATTGCATAGACCTCTCTCCCTTGTCGTTCTCAACAACACTGTCAATGACACCATTTGTTTCAGGCGGGAAGGGGAAACCTTCTCAAACTACTTATGCAGGGATGAGTAAGTTCTGTTTCGCTATCCCCTGGGTCAAACCTACTCAGAATTTACCAGGATATGGCTTCTTTGTATTTGATTGGTCTGCTGTCTCAAACAGAACATCAGGCTGCCTCTGGGATAACCCTGCTCGCAGGCTGTGGTGGTTTGGTGGGGGGGTGCAGTTTCCACATTAACAGCTTACAGTGGCACACATTGTATTTGCAGGTTTCTGGCTTCGCTCTGATTGGAGGGGGGTCGTGTTACATGGGGTATGTTGTACTCTGCATTCACGTTTTGGAAAACTTACCCTCACCCCTGAGACCCAGAAGGTCCCTCATTAGGTTCCTCACCTCGGTGGGAATGTTCTCTCCCCAACGGGAATCTATTTACATGCCCAAGAACCTTGTAAGCTCAGGACCGTGTGGGAAAGGGTTACCAATGATACGACTCGTGCTTTAACTGAAATTAATGCAGAGCTACTTGCAGTTAGGACTGTGGCCCTCCAGAATCATTTGGTCCTGGGCTTCCTGCTGGCTAAGGAGGGTGGGTACCTGTGCTATTGCTGGGGCGGAATACTGCACCTACATCCCTGATGAGTGCACTAACATCATTGACCTCTCTAAACACATCACACAGCAAATCCAGACTCTCCAAACTCTTGACAATGGGTTTAACAATGGCATGGAGCGGTGGCCACTACGGGGCATTCTTGGAGGACTGGGAAGCCTGCTGGTACATATCGGAATTACAATACTAATCGTAATCGCCTGCATTCTAGTGCTCCAGTGCTTATGGTCACTGTTGTTTGCGTTTTAGGTTCTGAGGGGACCTGGTTGATCATCGAATGATCAGTAGGAGGGAATGAGAAAGTTTGAAAGCCACAAAGGGATCAGTGCCATGTTTTACTTCTCTGTCAAGGCATACCAGGGACTCAAGGGTTAAACATTCCACTACCAAAGAGACTCACTGCAGTATCAATTATGTATGTCCTCTTACAGAAGAGACAGAGCATCTCAGTAGGGAGGAGGCTGACTGAATCTTAGAGAAGGAATCCATTGGAGCCACACATGTGGATTCCTCTGCAGCCTCAGGCAAAGGTATTTGTCCTCCCCAGACAAGACTGATAGTCTTGACCACAACCCTGTTAAACTGCCTCCTGCTCCCATTATCTTGCTTCCTCTCCATATTAGCATAGGTATGTGAATCCCCACTGAGAACAGGCAAAACCCTTCTGTTTTAATCTCTTCCCATCAACACAAGACCATGAAGAATACGATAATCAGTCCCTGTAATCCATTTACTTGTTATCGCAGGACATCTACGTTCATCGGGCCTTATAAAATTATAATTGCCCATCTTGAACAATGTAACGATAATCAACCATGTGACTTATAGACTTTTTGTATTATTCCTACAAAAGGTACTGCCTTTGTGTGTGGAGTCGCAGGTAGATAGGAGAGTGAAGAAGGCGTTTGGTATGCTTTCCTTTATTGGTCAGAGTATTAAGTACAGGAGTTGGGAGGCCATGTTGCAGCTGTACAGGACATTGGTTAGGCTACTGTTGGAATATTGCGTGCAATTCTGGTCTCCTTCCTATCGAAAGGATGTTGTGAAACTTGAAAGGGTTCAGAAACGATTTACAAGGATGTTGCCAGGGTTGGAGGATTTGAGCTACAGGGAGAGGCTGAACAGGCTGGGGCTGTTTTCCCCGGAGCGTCGGAGGCTGAGGGGTGACCTTATAGAGGTTTACAAAATTATGAGGGGCATGGATAGGATAAATAGACAAAGTCTTTTCCCTGGGGTCGGGGAGTCCAGAACTAGAGAGCATAGGTTTAGGGTGAGAGGGGAAAGATATAAAAAAGGCCTAAGGGGCAACTTTTTCACACAGAGGGTGGTACGTGTATGGAATGAGCTGCCAGAGGAAGTGGTGGAGGCTGGTACAATTGCAACATTTAAGAGGCATTTGGATGGGTATATGAGTAGGAAGGATTTAGAGGGATATGGGCCTGGTGCTGGCAGGTGGGACTAGATTGGGTTGGGATAGCTGGTCGGCATGGACGGGTTGGACCGAAGGGTCTGTTTCCATGCTGTACATCTCTATGACTCTAAGAGTTACCACAAGTAGACACACGACTACTTTTGAGGACATTGAGAATCTCTCACCGGCTGTCCGATAATAAAGCATCTACAGTTGACAAGAAACTTGTGTCATCTGAATTTGTGGAACAAAATATACATCAACAGCAGCGCTGATGGAATACAGTGATATTATCATAATTCATTGTGCTTTTTTTCTTTATTTGTGTAGAGATCAATTGGACTTATGCTGATAATATGGTATTTTGGACTGTAGCCTGAATTTCAGTCCCTCAAAAGTAGTATCCATGGTTGACCCCATAAATTTAACCTTAAAAAAATAGTCCAAAAATTCACCTTTTACACAACTATATATGGTAATGGAAATTGAGCTTAGAAACTTCACATCCTCATGATCTAATTCTGTACTGGATGGTATCTCTTCACAGCTGACTATAAGGGGAACTAAGATACTGCTTTTAATCGTGATTTATGTCACAGCATTACAAGCTTGTAAAAGAATAAGTTAAGGCTTACTGACCATTTATTCAAAAACAGAAGTCACACGACACCAGGTTATAGTCCAACAGGTTTGTTTCAAGTCACAAGCTTTCGGAGCGCTGTTCCTTAGTCAGGTGGAGACTCTACCAGACAAAGCAACAGTGCTCTGAAAACTTTTGATTTTCAAATAAACCTGTTGGACTATAACCTTGTGTTACGTGACTTCTGACCTAGTGCACCCCAGCCCAACACCGGTAGTTCCACATCATTTATTCAAGAAGACAATGTCCATTTCAAACTGCTGGTTTCGGTTGAAGAATTTCTTAGTATGTATTCCTAAATAATCATCGGTAAAGTACAGCTCACACCCCCTCCCAAAACAAAATCCGGGCGTATAGCTAAACAACAATGGAAACTGCTGGAGAAACTCAGCAGGTCTGGCTGCATCTGTGGCAAGAAACCAGAGTGAACATTTTCAGTCCAATCAGATGAAGATCACTGATGAAGAGTCATTCTAGGCTCAAAATGTTTACTCTGCTTTCTTCCCACAGAAGCTGCCAAACCTGCTGAGTTTCTCCAGCAAGTCCTGCTTTTGTTTCAGGTCTTCAGGTCCTTTGTTTTTGTCTGGGTGTGTAACTAATAGCCACTGAAACCACCAACCTGAGAGAAAGAGCAGGCAATGTGGGGTGTTCCTGAAACACATTGCAAATGTTAAAAGCACTGAAGGTCTCACTGATCCAGACAGGTGAAGGTGCACCAGGCCACTCTGAACCCCATGACAATGTTATCATTGGGAACAGCTCACCGAAAGTGTGTCATTTTTAATCTTCAAACGGGAAGCAGAGATGGCAGGCAATACACCCTGGCACTCAACCTGCTCATTAATTTTAACAACGAGCTGTGGCACAAAGCACATTCTCAAGATGTGTTCACTGTCAGCAGAACTAGCAACGTTGGATAATAAGCAGGCCCTTGGATTTCCCCGTGCCCATATACATGAGTTATCGGGGCATTAAAGCCATTTAATGAACAGCTGGTTGGTAACTGAGGACTCACTGTGGAGAGAACAAGAATTGTTGAAAGGTTAGGCACAATGCCTGAGGAGATGCTTGGCAGCTATCATTTGGCACAACTTCCAATTAGCAATTAGTGCAAATTCAAGAAGGGACTATATTATGTATTGTTGCATTGCCATATGTACATTAGCTAGTGTGCATTAACCACTGACAGGAAGGGCAGACAGTGCATTATTATCTGTTAACTGATTCAATCAGCACAAACGTGGATGGCACAGTGGCTCAGTGGTTAGCGCTGCTGCCTCACAGCACGAGGGACCCAGTTTGATTCCAGCCTCGGCCGACTGTCTGTGTGGAGTTTGCACATTCTCCCCGTGTCTGGGTGGGTTTCCTCCAGGTGCTCTGGTTTCCTCCCACAGGTGATCCCAAAGATGTGCAGGTCAGGGTGGATTGGCCATGCTAAATAGCCCATGGCATGCAGGCTGGGTAAGTTAGCCATGGGAAATGCAGGGTTACAGGGATGGGATGCTCTCTGGAGGGTCAGTGTTGACTCAATGGGCCAAATGGCCAGCTTCCACACTGTAGGGATTCTATGGTTCGAATATGCTGTGGGTGTTATTGTACCATTGTACGTGCAAAACATTGGGTAACAGAATTAAGATTCTTGAAAGAGTCCCAAATTGCTTGGAAAACGTCGAACTATGCAAAGTGACAACCTGAATTCAGATTCATGACCACTCTGTTTATAAGATTACATCTCTTGGAATCAAGTGATTGAGGCAGCCGACAGGGCTTAGGCTGGGTGGAGAACTACAAGCAATATCAACATGCTCACCTCCCACACCAGAGAAAACCGTTTAGTTAATCTTTGTCCTTGGGATGGGGTGAGGAAATTAGTATTTGTTACCCATCCCTACACTGAAGTGATGATGGGGAGAGACAACATAGTCATACAGCATGGAAACAGACCTTTCGGTCCAACCAGTCCATGCCGACTATAATCCCAAATAAACGGGTCCCACCTTCCTGCGCTTGGCCCATATCCTTCCAAATATTTCTTATTCATGTACTAATCCAAATGTCTTTTAAACATTATAACTGTACCTGCACCCATCATTTCCTCTGGCAGTTTATTCCACACATGAACCACTCTCTGTGTAAAAATGTTGCCCCTCATGTCCTTTTTAAATCTTTCTCCTCTCCCTTAAAAATATGCTCCCTAGTCTTGAAATCCACCATTCTAGGGAAAAGATAACCACCATTAATTCTATCTGCACCCCTCATTATTTCATAAATTTCTATAAGGTCACCTCACAACCTCCTACACTCCAGTGAACAAAATCCAAGCCTGTCCGTCTCCATAACTCAAAAACTCAAACCCTCCAAACCTGGCAACATCCTGATCAATCTCTTCTGAATCCTCTCCAGCTTAATAATATCCTTCTTATAACTGGGTGACCAGAAATGGACACAGTTCTCCAGAAGAGGCCTCATCTGTGTCCTGTACAAGCAAACCACACACACCCACACTTTACTAGTAAGTTCCAATAACTTTAATCCAGTAACAGTGAAGGCAAACAGCAGAGTCTTTCCAAATCAGCACGATGCGTGAATTTCAGGGGCAAGTTCCTGTAAACATGCCACCATTGTCCTTCAGGGTAGGTGTATGTTTGGAAGGTATTGCTGAAGAACACAGTGAGCTCTCTTAGTTTAGGTTATAATCCTTTTCACTGGAATCTCTGAATTTTTAATTTCTTTGTTTATATCACTATGGTTGAAAAGGTGATGAATTAAGATTGTTACGTGTCCCCCTTGATTTCTGGAGCGATAGTCGTTATAGAATCATTGAATCCCTACAGTGCGGAAAGAGGTCATTCGGCCCATCAAGTCTGCACCAGACATCCAAGGAGCAACCCACCCAGACCTAGCCCCCCAACCTATCCCCTGCATTTCCCACGGCTGATCCACCTAGGCTGCACATCCCTGGACACTACACAGCAATTTAGCATGGCCAATCCATCTAACCCGCACATGTTTGAACTGAAGGAGGAAACCCACGCAGACACAGGGAGAACGTGCAAACTCCACACAGACAGATTCTCCATGAATCATCTATGGGTTAAAACAACACAGTTTAACACAGATGCACCAAGGTACAAGGGGGTTCATATTAACACAGTGGTGTCATTTGACGCTCAGAGGGTAGCCACGTCATTTCTGAGTTCAAAAGACAGACATGGGGCTCAAAACAGAAAGTCTAGGCTGACACTCCAGCGCAGTACAGAACAAGTGCTGCATTGTCAGCAGTACCATCTTTTGAACAGGATGTTAATACGAGACCCCATTTCAAGTGGACACAAAGGATTTCATGGCATTACTCAAAGACATTCTGGCTGACACAAGTCTCTAAAACAACAAGGCAGACAAGCTAGTTATGATTGCACTGCCTTTTATGGGACATTCTCTAAACCACAGTGTGCAATGGCTGTGAGGCTCAAAACAAAAGCAAGTGTCAGCTGTTAGTGTCTCAGTTGATCGTACTCTCATATCTGAGTCACAAGATTACACGTTCAAGTTCCACTCCAGTACTGAGTCCAATAATCCAGGGTGAAACCCAGTGCAGTACCGAGGGAGTGCTGCACAGTCAGAGGTACTGTTTTTCAGATGTGACATTAAACCAAGATCCCAGCTGACCGCTTGGCTGGATGTAAATGATTCCGTCCCTGGAACCCTGGCCAACGTTATTCCCATAAACTCATAAAAGCCGATTATTTCTGCTTGTGGGAACTTACTGTGTCACCACATAGCCTACATTACAACACTTCAAAAGCACTTCTCACTTGGAAAGCACTTTGAGACACCCAATGAGTGAAAAAAGTGCGACATAATTGCAAATTAGATTAGATTCCCTACAGTGTGGAAACAGGCCCTATGGCCCAACAAGTCCACACCGACCCTCCGAACAGCAACCCACCCAGACCCATTCCCCAACATTTACCCCTGACTAATGCACCTAACACTAAGGGCAATTTAGCATGGCCAACTCACCTGACCTGCACATCTTTGTGACTGTAGGAGGAAACCCACCCAGACACAGGGAGAACGTGCAAACTCCACACAGACAGTTGACCGAGGCTGGAATCGAACCTGGGACCCTGGTGCTATGAGGCAGCAGTGCTAACCACTGAGCCAACGTGCCGCCTCAATCTCTTTTTTTTGTTTTGGCTTAATAATTAATGCCAATATGTTGGTACTAGTACATGAGCCTATTTAATGACAATACGGTCTGGTCATCCCTTTATCTGAAGTTGTGCTCCTTTCTAAAGCCTGACAGCAGACTTGACAATCGAGCCAACATCTAAAATCATTGCACCTTTAATCAAGTTGCCTGCGCAATGAGAACAATTTTTAAAAAAGAACTTTCAGGTTTAAATTCAGATCAAAAGAAAATGCACGGAAATCTGTCCAGCAAATGACATTTGATCCTCAAAGAGATATAAATAAACTGTTTTCTCCAGTTCTTGTTGAAATCTCAAAGGTCCTATTTTGGATCTGGATCCCAGTGAGGGTGGTAACCTACAAGTGTTCGACCCGTGTGTGGTACCAAGGCACAGCTGAGAGGAACCCCCTCAGTTTCATTATTGCACTGCTCAGTATTTAAGTTTCCTGTTGCTAAAGATTTATTGTGACTTCATCCTCCAGTGGCCCGTCCTGAACCGGATCTTCCGACTCATTTGCCGGGGTCCCCTCTGTTCTGTCTTCCATGAAACCCAGAGGAGCAGTCACGTAGCGATAGTCAGCGGTGTCTGAAATAGCCAAGACCTCCATATTGTCCGCACTCTGACCATCCACTTCCCAGCAGGCCATGCTGCAGCCTTGATTGGACGCAGTAGCTCCTGCCCCTTCCTGTAAGTTGATGTAGAGATGTTGCTCTGTCTCTGCGACGGTAGAGAGGCCCAGTAAGAGGCCTTCCAGCGATATCCTCAATGATTCAAAGGAGGGCCTGAGCTTGGGGTCAGTGTGCCAACACTTGTGCATAAGCTTATACCTGCCATAACACAAAAACATTAACACGCTCTTAACAACAATGTCACTCAGCTTTAGGAAGAGTTTTACAAGGATGTTGCCAGGGTTGGAGGATCTGAGCTATAGAGAGAGAGTGAATAGGCTGGGGCCGTTTTCCCTGGAGCATCAGAGGCTGAGGGGTGACCTTATAGAGATTTATAAAATCATGAGGGGCATGGATAGGATAAATAAGACAAAGTCTTTTCTCTGAGGTGGGGGAGTCCAGAACTAGAGGGCATAGGTTTAGGGTGAGAGGGGAAAAATATAAAAGGGACCTAAGGGGCAACTTTTTCACACAGAGGGGCGTGTGTGTATGGAATGAGAAAGTAGTGGAGGCTGGTACAATTACAACATTTAAAAGGCCTCTAGATGGGTAAAAGAATAGGAAGGGTTTAGAGGGATAGGAGCCAAATGGTGGCAAATGGGGACCAGATTAATTAAGGGTACTTGGTCGGCATGGATGAGTTGAACTGAAGGGTCTGTTTCCCTGTTATATATCTCTATGACTCTACTTTTAGCAAGTTACAAGGAAGAGACTTAGGTATTGGAGTAGGCCATTCAGCCAAAGGGTGTGATAGCATAACTAGTGAAACATGTTTCATATTTATTCATTCACAGCATATAGTTATTGCTAGCTAGGCCACCATTTATTCTCCATCTCTCAGTGCTTTTGAGAAGATGTGGGAGCTGCCTTCTTGACCAGTGCAATCCTTGGGATGTAGCCGCACCCATAGGAAAACAGGGTCCAGGATTTTGACCCAGCAACAGTGAAGGAACGGTAATATCGTTGCAAAACAAGTTGCTGAGTGGCTTGTTGATGATGGTGCTGCCCTTGCCCTTCTTGATGGTATTGTCATGGATTCAGAAGGTGTCACAACATTTTTATGTCCCGCAGCTGCTTTAATAAGATACTTGGGCCTTGTGCGTAAAGTTACCAAGTCCCCACTGCTGCAAATCCATCTATTGGAGTCACCTTTATCAAAAGAAATACTGCCCCATTTAGTACAATTAAGTTAAAGCAAAATACTGTGGGCGCTAGAATTTCGAAACACAAATCTGGACTCGCAATGTTTTACTCTCCACAGATGGTGGCAGACCTGCTGAGACTCGGCAGCGTTTTGTGTTCATAAAATAAAATTCAGTGCTTGCTTCCCTCAATCCTCCTCCCCTTGTGAAATAAATAGGAAGCCAATGTAGATTAGCAAGCACAGGTTTATAGGCCAACGGGATTTGGTGTACTTGTTTCTGAAAATCCGTCCCTTCCAACTCTATTTTGATTTAGTCCCTACTCTCCCCTTCACTGTTTTGATCACACAGCATTGCCCTTCGATGTGAAGGGCACTGCTTGTCACTGGCCACTCGAGTGTTTTCCTATCCTCCTGGTGGTGGAAATTGAATAAAGATTTGTGCACTTTGTGTCTTTCACTGTGTCTCCCACCTGCACACACACACACACCATGGGTGCTGGGGATAAAATAAGCACTACCGCACTTAGGTGGTAGTGTGAGGGTTAATTTCAAAAAATATAACCAGCAGGTTGATCACACAGCATTACCCTTTGATGTGAAGGGCAGTGCTTGTCACTGGCCACCCGGGTGTTTTCCCTTTTGAGAGTTGGAAAAAAAAAGAAAAAAAAAAGAGAAAAAAAAATAAAACAAAAGAAAATCCATCCCTCTATTTCCAGCTCAGTCATCAGGATTGTTACTTACAGTTCATCAGTGCAATCTGGGGGTTGCTTCAGCCTGTGCCCTCGGATGAGGTAGTCATAAATCTCCGCATTCTCAACTCCTGGGTACGGGGTTTGACCTCTAGCTGCAATCTCCCACATGGTGACTCCAAATGACCACTGGAATCAGAATGTGAATAAACAAACAGAAATGACGCACGTCAGACACCCTACCACCTAGTATCCACCCCTTACCCTTCTGGAGTCCAGTGATGGCTCCAGGTCAATGGGAAGTTCCCATCCTGCTCCACTCTAGCATCGCCCTTAGTGCTCACGTAATTGCCTCCTCACAGCACCTTTCGCTGACAGACTCAGACTTCGATGGGGCCAGGAGGAGTAGGAGACTGCTGGGGAAAGCCTGAGAATGGATACAACACACAATGAGGTCAGGGGCTGTGCAGTCTTCATGGCCGGGCCTACTGTGTAAGGCTGCATGATTGACAACCTAAATGGATGACAGCAAAAAATGTAGCTGGACAAGGCTGGCCTGCAAGACGGGCTCTAGAGTAGGGAAAGGTGAGGGAAGCAGTGTGAAGAAGAAAACCCAGCTCAGATCCAGAGTTCAGACGCTCAGAATTAGGAAGGACAAAGGCTTCCTTACAAGACCTGGCCAGGTTCAGATGAGCACAAGGCAGGATAAAGGCAGCCAACCACATGGCAAATGACACGCCTCGTTTTAGCTGACCTATATTCAGCTATTAACATGTACTTTGCCCCACCTCTCTTCTCTACAACCATTACAACTCCCTTCAACCTTTGTTCTGTTATCTCTAATTGACCTTGCCCACTATCCTTCCCCTGACCTTCCCGCCTGTTCAAGTTGCTCTTCCCCACCTTGTTCTATGGTATAAAACACTTTGGATCTTTTTATGCAGTTCCAAAGAGCCATTTTAGACTTGAAATATTAACTTTTTGCTCTCTCTCTCTCTCTCTACAATGGCTCAGTGGTTAGCACTGCTGCCTCACAGCACCAGGGACCCAGGTTCGACTCTAGCATTGGGTGATTGTGTGGAGTTTGCACATTCTCCCCATGTTTGCGCGGGTTTGCTCCGGGTTTCCCCCACAATCCAAAGATGTGCAGCTTAGGTGAATTGGCCATGCTAAATTGCCCGTAGTGTTCAAGGATGTGTAGGTTAGGTGCAGTAGTCAGGCGTAAATGGAAAGCAATAGGGGAATGGGTCTAGGTGGGTTCCTCTTTGGAGGGTTGGTGTTGGGCCAAGTGGCCAGTTCGCACACTGTAGGGATTCTATGCTGAGCCCCATTTTGGGAAGACCTGTCGTGCACGCACGGAATTAGTACGTACCACATCACTGTGAACTGTGTATACGTTATCTGCCAAACTCTCCAGGGCGATCCATTTAACGGGCAGCTTGCTGGTGCTACCTTGCCTATAGTAATCACCGCTGTACAGCTTGCGTGATAAGCCAAAGTCTGCCACACATACGCGCATATCTTGGTCCAGCCTGGAGGGAACAAGAAGATGTGAGGTGACCCCATTAATAAATGCACAATGACAATCAGATTGGCATTAGAACTTGGAATGAGAATGACAATCAGGTTGAATTTCAGAAACACACACAAGAACAGGAGGAGCCATTTTGTATTGTACAGCTCTCACCTCAAACCCAATGTATCCTAAAGCGCCCCAATCTGATTACACATGGAGCCCGTCCAGACCTCAGTACAACTGCAGCATTAACTACCAACCCCTTTCCTCTCCAGCCCTCTTTGGATACAGGCCATCAGCGCATTTGTCTTCCACGTTGATAGGATAGTCCGGAAAGTACATCCACCCCTCTGCTTCCTCAGCACGCTAAGGAATTTCGGCATGTCCACAAGGATGCTTGCCAATTTTTATTGATGCACCAGAGAAAGCATCCTATCCAGATGCATCACAGCTTGGTACAGAAACTGCTCTGCCCAGGACCATAAGAAACTACAGAGAGTTGTGAACACAGCCCAGTCCATCACACAAGCCAGCCTTCCATCCATTGACTCCAGCTATACTTCTCACTGCCTGGGGAAGGCAGCGACATCATCAAAGGCCCCTCCCACCCCGGTTATAATCTCTTCCAACCTCTTCCATTGGGCAAAAGATACAGAAGCTTAAACACCGTACCAACAGATTCAAGTACAACTTCTTCCCCGCTGTTATTAGACTTCTGAACAGACCTGTCAAAATTCAAATTTAATGTTGATCTCGCTCTGTGTGCACCTTCTCTGCAGCTGTAACATTCGCTCTGTTCTATTACCCTAACGCACTGTGTATGGTATCATCTGCCTGTACTGCAAGGAGAACAAAACTTTGCACTGCAACTAGGTACATATGACAGTAATAAACCAATCAAAAAATATTAAGTGACTTTCCAGCCAATGAAATACTTTTGGTCACTGTTGCAATGTTAGCAGTTAATGGGTACTCAGCAAGCCGCCTATAAGCAGCTAATAAGATAGCGACCGGTAAATCTGTTATAAACATTGGTTCAGACATAAATATTGGCTTGTGCACCAGGGAGACATTAGCTGTAATGTCACTGGACTAGTAATCCAGAACACCGGGCTAAGATTTCAGGGTCGTAGGTTCAAATCCCACCATAGTGAAATTTGAATAGAAACCAGGAACTTGAAGAAAGCCAGACAAACAGCAACTGTGTCGGTCAATTTTTGGAAAGATCCATCTGATTCATTAAAGTCCTAAAGGGAAGGAAATTGGCTACCCTTACCTGGTCTGACCTACATGTGACCCCAGACCAACAGCAAAGTGGTTAATTCTGAACTGCCCACAGGGTAATGCGGGATGGGCAGTAAACGCTGGCCTGGTCAGTGATGCCCACATCCCGTGAACAAGTAAAAATGAGCACCCTAGCTTTTTATCACAATAGTGACATAGGACCTTGTACACTAACCTGAGGGGGCAGACCTCTGCTGTATCTGTCTCTGCCCCCTCAGCCCCAGCTTCCTTTAAAGATGCCTTTGGCCTAGCCACACCCTGCCCCATTTCTCTACTTTCTTTGCTATCTCTCCTCTCTGAGCTCACCTTGAAAAGGTTCACTTTATACGACACCCACAGACCAATTTCCCATCTGGGACCTCGCACAGGCTGATATTATTCACAGTTCTCTCTTCACTGTCATTTTCTCTTTTAAACCTTCTTCTCAAATAAAAATTGGAGAAAGGTGAACTTGGAACTCTTACTGAAATTGCTTGGCATACAATAAGCTAAACCAGCTGGCCTGTAAATCAAGGAGAGTTTGTTATAACTCTCATTGTCAGCTTAATTTGGTTCTTTTCCCCTTCCATGTTTGAACAGCAAAGACTTTCTATAACTTCAGATAATGACATTCAAACAGACCTGCTGTATCGAATAGCCTTTGCATCTACTCCTTAAATTTGTGACTCTCTCACTACAGAGTTAAGGCAAAATGGGGTCTGTTTGAACTCCACACTAAGTTCAAATGGTACGGCTCAGTTCAGGTTTCCTCCCTGCACCCTTCTTTTTCTGCAAACCTTGGATCTGTTGAAAATGAAAGCAGCACTTCCACCTCCTGGTCTCAATCACCACTTTTAAAACTAGCTCTGGCAGGAAACCTCACCTGGCCTGGTCCACATGTGAGTCTGGATTCACAATAATGTGTTTTACAATTTAACTGCCCTCTAAGAAGGATATCTGGTCGGCTAGGACGAGTTGGACCGAAGGGTTTGTTTCCAGGCTGTACATCTCTCTGACTCTATGACTAGCAAATGCTCCATTGTACAGAACAGAAAATGTGAATAAGGCAAAAATCAGACAGACCTCCTGGGCACAGAAAAGGCACGCCCAGTCCAACTTGCCCTCATAGTCCTCCTCACAAAACTTTGGGACCTACGTCAAAGTTAAAAGTCCTGTCCCTCAGTCTAGTCAAACAACAGTCTACTCATATTCTCAGAATTCTTCTGGGAGTCCTCAACGTTGACCCTAAATCTTATGCGCAAGGCCAAATGGCGAGCAAACTTGCTGCTGATCACCAACTATCAGCCTCCTTCAGTGATCCGTCCCTCTGTTGTTGAAGAAGCAGTGTGGGCAGAAAAGCAGCAAATAGTCTACTCTGAATGGAGAGCATCAATAGCCATAACCAAGAGCAGCTTCATAGCACTGCAATGGGATGATCCCTGAAGGATCTATCCACCAGACTGGGTCTAGGCAAATGTTGAGGGAATCAACAAGATGGAAAAACCCATTGGATCCAGCCCTCACCAATCCACCTGTCACCGATGTACCAATCCTGGATAGTATTGGTCGGAGCGACCACTGCACTGTCTTTGTGAAGTAAAGTCCCAGCTTCACACTGAGGACACTCTCCATATTGTGTCTTGGGAGAATGATCTTACTAAGAAGAATAGTTTAAAACAAATTCAGCAACCCAAGACTGGGCGTCCATGAGGTGCCTGGGCCATCAATAGCAGCAGAATTGTATTCCAGCACAATGTGTAACCTCATGGCCCGGCATATCCCCCACTCCACCATGACCATCAAACCATGGGATCAACCCTGGTTCAATGGAACGTGCTGCCAGGAGCAGTACCAGGCACACCTAAGAATGAGGTGTGAACTTGGCGAAGCTACCAAACAGGTATACTTTCTCTTGAGTTCTCTGCACAAAGGTAGATCTTAATGATTATTACCATACCCTGTGCAAAATGGTGTGATCTTTACTACAAGGAGGTAAGCCCTGAATCTACTTTAGTCAAAAGGGGGATCATGCCATGCTGTTGTGATCACACATTAGCTGTGCAGCCAACTGAGCTAACTGGTGCCACCCCACAACTCGTGCATGTGTACTATCTACAGAACACACTTCAGAACATGCCATGGCTCCTCCCATATCATCTTCCAAACCCACAACCACTACCAACCAGAAGGTCAAGGGGTGCACATACATCAGCTCCTGCAAGTTCCCCTCCGAGTCACTCACCATCCCTGATTCGGAAATACAGTACCATTCCTTCAGTGTCACTGGGTCAAAATCCTGGCATTCCCTCCCTGAGGGCACTGTGATGCACCCTCACCACACAGATTCACAGTCATTTACAGCACAGAACGAGGCAACTACCCTTTCAGGCAGTGAGTTCCAGACTCCCACCACCCTCTGAGCGAAAATAGTTCTCCTCAACGCTCCTCTTAGCTACTTAGCTCTTACAGCTATGCCCCCCTGGTTACCTTGACCCCTCTACTAATGGAAAAATTGCCTTTCGATTCACCCTATCAGTGCCCCTCATAATCTTACACCCCTCTATCAAGTCCTCTCTCACCCTTCGCTGCACCAAGGAATGGACACCCACTCCCAGAGGTGCAGCAGATTGACTCACCAAGGATCAAGGACTCAAATGTCAGACCTAAATGAGTACGGGCAGAAGGCATAAAAGTTTGAATACATTAATAGATTCGAGAACAGCGTCTTGCCCGCCATTTTGAATGGACCTTTCAAATATAAATTCTGATCTCTCACTCTCTCTGTGCACCTTCTCTGCTTCTCTGATGCACTTTGTATGGTACAATCTGCCTGTATAACACATAAAACAACAATTTTCACTGTATCTCAGTACACGTGACAAAAAGAAAGCAAACTCAAACTCGCCGCCGCCTTCTCGAGGACAATGGGAGATGGACAATAAATGCTCACATCCCATGACGGAACAAGGAAAGGCCGTCCATGTGCTCACGTACATGCAGTTGCGTGTGGCCAGGTCCCTGTGGACAAAGTTCTTGTTGCTGAGATACTCCATCCCTTTCACAATGTCAATCATAAAGTTCAGGAGGATTGGTACGGGGATGTCCTAGAGAGAGACAGCAAGAAAGAATATCAACAACTGGGAAGATGGAAACACAAATCAAAACCTCCCAGGGACAAGGGAGCAAATAGGATGAGATATCCTGAGGTGCTTTAGAAAGCGATGATTGAACAAAATTAAAAGTGTTGCATTTACATACGTGTTTCATGACCACAGGATGTCTTAAAGCACTTTGCTGCCAATTCAATAACTTTTGTATTCATGTCAGCCAGCATTGCCCATCCTTAATTGCCTCAGAGGTGTTGACCATGTTGCCATGGGTCTGGAGTCACATGTAGGCCAGACCAGGGTAAGGATGGCAGTTTCCTCCCCTAAAGGACATGAGTGAAGGACACATGCGAAGACTGAGAACAAGAGACTATGGGATGGTAGGCTGGCAGGAAGAAGCAAAAAAAAAATGACTGAAGGGATTGAAATGAAAGATGGAGAGTTGTCCCTGGTCTTGGGAGAACAGGGGCTGATGGTTAGTGGGACAGGAATGGCAGACGGGCAGCAAAGAATCGGACAGGCCGAAGGTGATGTCGGGTGGGGTAGGCAAGGTTGCTCTGGAAAACATTGGGAGGTCAGAGGTTCATAGGTACCCGCACCAGCAAATGGGTGAAGGCTAAGGTGGGCTCGGGCCAAGTTACAGAATCGTCATGGTGAAAAACGGGGCCATCGGGTCCGCACCAGGCAGAGAGGAGATAAGGATGCACGGGGAAGACAAGAAGGAGGTAAAGTGATGTGCACAATCTGCTCAGGGCAGATGCTTGGCTGGGGGAGGAAGAGGGTAAACAGTGGAATGGATAATCCACGACTTGGTAGCAGGGAAACTCCTTACACTTCCCGCCACAATGGAGTGGGGCAGAAAGATTTGTGCAAGCCAAGATGAAGAAAAGAACACAGTAACCTCTCAGGGATAACAGGCAGAATTTATTACCCTTCCTTGAAGATGGAAAGAGCATTATTTTACTCCAGTGAGAGACCCTACCTCCAGGCCCATAGTCAGCCTGCCTAATTCTCAACCAGAGGAACATCACAATGAAGGGAGACTGAAAAGCAAACCACAACCAGGGTTTATCAAGGAAATGGTGGAGCCATGCTCCTGCCCTTGCCAATGACTCCCATCCCATCTCCCGTAAACCCTGTCCCACCCTTACACGACGGAGGCTCAGGTTCCTTGGCTATCCTGAGTCTCCTCTGGTTGCAAAGCTGACAGCAGTCATGGGTGTTCCCGCAATGACCTGCAGTTCCTGAAGGGGGCACCGCAGTGGGATTTCATCACCCAGGCAAAGGGTCACCAATGGGGACCTGCGAAAACGAGGCAAGATGGAGCTGTCCTGGTGAAATGCCCGTCAACTCCATGAATTACCACCCAATGCACTGATCTGCATTTGACAGAGGCCATCAAAGCCCAGATCAAATTTGGGCAGGACAGGAAATTGAAGGAGAAAACACTTGTGGACTAGACGATACCCGGGTTTGTGCCCCATGGACTGGCGGGAGCAAAGATGGCTGCCACACCAAGGAAACTGACAAAGATGGAAGAGAAGACCTGTGAAGGGGTGAGGGGATGGTTGAGCAAATCAGCAGCTGCAGAGGCATCAAGGCAACGACCTTCAACTCATTAGTTTGAAGTTTAAACGAGGAGACAGAGAGAAACATGGACTCATGTCAAGAACTAGGGCACAGAAAGAGACAGATTAAGAGACAGACACATCAGTAGGTGGGCACAAATGGGAAGAAACAGAGACAATTCCAACTAAGGTACAGAAAGGTAATGCAGGCGCGATCAATTTTTATTGTTAAAAACGGCAGAGAGAATAAAATCGCCAAGGACACAAAGTAGAGAGTGAGAAAGAGGGATCAGCAATGAAGACAGGGAGAGTAAGACAGTATCGCAAGGTGGGACACAGATAAGTATGTCACAAACAGAGTTACACAGAAGTTCCATACATGTTCCCAAGTGAACTGATGACCAGAATCGCAGGAAGCAGTCGTCCAAGTGACATTTACAACAGCAACAATGTGAATTCACCAAAACAGCTCAAACGAAAGCAGACATCTATGTCCAACACAGACTTAAAAATGAGTTCCCTATTAAGGGGATAATGTATACGATTGAATAGGGGCAAACTGTCTTCACCATGAGCTCAAGACGGGCCCAAAGTCAATCTGTTTTACTGGACTCGCTCAACCGTTGATACCACCAAACCCAGCTTCACCCTCCAAAAACATCATCATAAAAAAATCAAGCTGGGGCTTCGTAATGTTTCAAGAGGAGAGGAGCTTAGTGCCATGAGAGTCTCCATGGCAACATGCCAAAGGCACACCTTACCAACAATGTTCAGCAACATGGTTATGGTTGCCGATAGACAAGGGATTTTCCCGATTGCTTCATCTTGCAGAAGCTGCCCCTTTAAGCAGCCCGGGTGTGATACCACTCTGTAGCTCACTGGACGCTCTCAGTGGTATCAGAATCCAGAACATACTTCTCCAAGACAAATGGGGTGAGGGAATCCACGCCACTGGGAGGATTCACCCACAGCCTGCCACTCGTGATGTTCACTTGAAGAGGAATATTATTGGAATGAATTCCCTGTAATTGAGGGGAATCTGCCGTCAGTGGCTACTAGTTTGAGGTCGGCATTTGGGACAAATATTGTTATCTTGTCAGTACTCACTGAGGCAAAACTTTACTGCTCCTCATCTCTATGGTTAGCCACGTGTATGCGGAGTGACAGCTCACTATTCCACTGCAGGAGGCGGCATAATCGAGCCTGAGGGCTCCCTATCCATATTCCCTGCCGGGGGGGGGGAGGGACACGGGTGTGGGGTCAGCAGTCAGCTGCCCCTTTTAGCATCAGGGCTTACTGAAGCCAACGGTTCAGCTCAACAGTTTGGGGTCTGCGGACTGGGAGCAGGCCAGGGTGGAGTGTACAGCACACAGTCACTTCAAGCCCTGGGCCTTCACTGAGCAGAGTAACCCTTCTTTAATCTCGCGGGCAAATCAGTAACGGGGTAGGCCATCGCGTTGGCCACTCGGGAGTTTCCGAAGTGAGTCTGACTTACCACTGGCTGGTCTCCAAGCCGGGACAGTACAAGGTAGGTGCGAAGGTCTCCGTGTTTCATGAAGGGCAGCAAGACCATGGGGACGGGAAGCCGGCGATGGGCTCGACTCTGGAGGCTCACTCCTGGGAAAGAGAAAGGTAATCTGGAAGAGTTGGTTACACTTCAGCACCCGAAGACGCTATGTTACATGATACTTGGACGCCAATGCCAGTTAAGAAAACTGATTCTCAGCTTTATCCATCCAGCCATATTAAAACGAGCAAAGGTGTCAGGCTGAACCTTTTATAAATCACTGATTAAGCCTTGGCTGGGCTACTGTGTTCACTTCTGGGCACCACACTCAGATGTTAATAGCAGCAGGAGTTGACCATTCAGCCTGCTGTGCTGTTCAATATGACCCTGGCTGATCATCCAACTCAGTTGCATGTTCCTGCTTTCTCCCCACACAAAATAAAATCTGGAATTAAGAGTCTAATGATAGCCACAAATCCATTACTGGTTGTCAGAACGACCCATCTAGTTCACCAATGTCATTTAGATTAGATTCCCTAGAGTGTGGAAACAGGCCCTTTGACCCAACAAGTCCACACCGACCCTCTGAAGAGTCACCCACCCAGAACCATTTCCCTCTGACTAATACACCTAACATTATGGGCAATTTCACCAAACCTGCACATCTTTGGACTGTGGGAGGAAACCGGAGCACCCAGAGGAAACCCACGCAGACACTGGGAAAATGGGTAAACTCCACACAGACGGTCGCCTGAGGATAGAATCATACCCGATCCTGGCGCTGTGAGGCAGCAGTGCTAACCACTGAGCCACCGTGCTGCCCATAAGAGAAGGAAACTGCCATTCTTACCTGGTCTGGCCTACATGTGACTCCAGACCCACAGCAGTGTGGTTGACTCTTAACTGCCCTCTGGGGTAATTAGGGATGGGCAGTAAATGCTGGGCCTAGCCAGCGACACCATCATCCCATCAATGAATTTAAACAATAAATTAAAAACTAGATCTAACTCCTTCTTGAAAGCACTCAAACGTTTTGGCCTCGACCAAACTTTGTGGCAGAGAATTCCACAGGCTAGCCACTCTTGGAGAATCAAGTGTTGTATGTTTGGTTGATCTAACTAGAAGTGGTGACTGAGTCTTCGATAGATGTGCACACTGACTAGTGTATTTTATACTCAATAACTACATAGATCTTCACCAAAATATGACGGACCCTACAGAAGGCATGCTGTTTTTCTCTCTCTCTCTCTCTCTAACAATCTGTCACACTGGGAGGTGTTTCTTACACTGGACCAGCCATTAACCCTTCCAAACCCATTACACTACAGCAGGGAATGAGAGAATTCAGCTCTCCATGGAGAGACTGGACAAGCTGGAACTGTTCTCTTTCAAAAGTAAGAGGGATTAAACAAGGAGAAAATGTTCCAGTGGCAGAGTCAGTCCCAGAGGACACAGACTGAAAACAACCAGAGGGGAGATGAGAGAATTCCTTCAGGTAGCGAGTCACTATCATCTGGAATGTACAGTCTGAAAGGATGCCAGATGCTGATGTATAGTGAAGGGATAGAGAGAAAGACTGGGGAGGGAGGTATAGTATAAGGTGTTGGTAAGTGTTATGTTCATGTGCTAGACTGCATTATCAGTGATGGCATAACATGTGGAAACGGTCACCAAATTAAGATAGAGATAAGGAGATGTAGTACTCTTTCAATGGGCCAGGAATCGTTGGAACTCTCTTCCCCATGAAATGTATTTCAGCCCATTAGGTGTCTATGCTGAACCCCTCCAGGGGTGACCTGGGCTCTCCAGTCACTAACCTCTGCAGGTAGCAAAGGCCAGGGGGAAACGGGTCACTTCCATTTCCTTTGAGAGCTTCGATGTTGGCAGTTTGACTGAATCATTCCGTTGGGTGATACCAAGTGAGACGCTTCCTAACCGGTATGGGAAGTAACTGCACTCCCAAGTAGAGACATCTCCAGACAACCAGGACGGGATTGGGAGGACAACCGGCTGGGTAGAGGCGGGAGGTCATGTGATGAAACCTCCTGGGAGGGCCCTAGCTGGGACCTGAAGGCTGAACTGAACACCAGGTCAAGGAACTGAACACCAGGTGGCACTATTCTCCAATGGGTCTTCCAACCTGGTCTCCCAGTAGATATTTTCTAGTCAACCTGCTCAGATATGTATTACTGTGCACATCTCTGGACCAGGCTGGACTTGAACCAGGGCCTCCTGGCTCAGAAGTAGGGGCACTACCACTGTGCTACAAGAGCTCAAAGCGATGGAAACTGTCATGATTGGAATCAGACTGACTTGGGTTTTTTAACCTGGGCCAATCAGCAAAGCCTTAGCTGACCAATATAACCAGGAGATTACAGTCTCCTCAGTTGAGGACTAACTCTGAGTGTACTGCGCACAAGTAAAGGAAGAGTGACTTGGCGACGGGAACCAGCCTCTGTGCAGTTATTCCAGAATCAAAACCTCCGGGAACCTGAGCTACAAGATTTGAATTTCGGGTCTGGAGTCAGACGTGTGCCCTGTCCCCATTTTGCATCCCGCACCCCACCACCACTTCCCAGACAACTCTGTAAATAAACCAGCCTGTGCAACACTCACCAATCACCTTAATGACATTTGGGTGATTGAATTCCTTCATGCAGGCTGCCTCGCGCAGGAACTCCTCGATATCTCCAGACGCATTGATTTCAGCTAAGAGAGGGACAAAGATCCAGTAACATTGGAACAGGCGTGAGAAACAAACAATACAATCCAAGTACCAGCTCTGCAAGTCAAGTTGACCAAAACTAACATGTAGCCTAACTCCGTTTACCCACCTGCAATCCATACCCTTTGATACAAAAGTCTAAGCTTGGGGAGGTTATGCTAATGTAATAGAGTGGTGGTGAGACTGCTTCTGAAGTACTGTGTAAAGCTTTGATTTGAATTGATTTCATATTGCCACATGTACAGCGATACAGTAAAAAGTACTGTTTTGCCCGCTATCCAGACAAATCATAGCTTACGTAAGTACATTAGAACAGAATGCAGAATACAGTGCTACAGCGACAGAAAAGGTACAGAGAAAGATCAGTGCTAGTGTATGAGAAGTCCATTCATAAGTCTGATAACAGCGGGGAAGAAGCTGTTCTTGAATCTGTTGGTACCTGTTTTCAAACTTGTGTGTTTCCTGACCGATGGAAGAGGGTGGAATTGAATTGAACTAGCTTTATTGTCACATGTACTCAAATGTGTAGAGTGGAAAGCTTACAAGTTGATACTTAAGGCGCAATCTTCGAGAGTATAACCAGGGCGGGAGGCTGATTATGTTGGCTGCTTTCCCAAGGCCGCGAACTGGAGGTGGAGTCAACGGAATGAAGCCAGGTTTTTGTGATGGACTGGACTGCGTTCACAGCTCTCTCTGTAATCTCTTGCAGTCCTGGGCAGAGCAGTTGCCACACTAAGACGTGATGCAGCTGGGTACAATGCTTTCTGTGATGCATCTATAAAAATTGGTTAGAGTCCTTGTGGACATGCCAATTTCTTTAGCCTCCTGAGAAAGTCGAGGCGTTGATGTGCTTTCTTGACTGTAGTGTTAACGTGAATGGACTAGGACAGATTGGTGATATTTACTCCTTAGTTAAGGAAGGCGTAAATGCATTAGAAGCCATTCAGGGGAGGTTTACAAGACTAATTCCTGGACTGGGCAGGTTTGGACAGACTGGGCTTGTTTGGTAGAGGAAGAGGTGATTTGATTGACACATGAGTAATCTTGACAGTGTGGATGTGGGAGAGTGGTTCCTCTCATGGAAGAATCTAAAATTAGGAGTCAGTGTTTCAAAACGCACATTTCAGATAAGAGGCAAGGAGAAATTTATTTTCTCAGTCTGTTGTGAACCTTTGGATCTCCCTTCCTCAAAAGGAGGTGAAAGCAAAAGTTTTCCAATATTTTTTAAAAGCAGAGGAAGACAGGCTCCTGATTAGTGAAGGGGTGAAAGGTTATCAGGGGAGGGAATGAGGAATGCTAGGGCACACTCAAAGGGCCTATTCATGTTCCTAAATCAAACCTTTGTCCATATATCCCTCAATACCCCTATCTAAATGCAAGTCTCCAATTGGCTCACAGTTTAATCAGGGTTATGAGAAATACATTTCTAGAATTCCTTAACCTATGTGTGAGGAAGTATTCCCTGATTTTGATTTTGAGGTTCGTGCTCCATGGGGATTCTGGGTAATCCCCACATAAGGATATAGTATCTCTCTATGGGCCCCAACAAATCCTTTATGATCTTGAGCACCTCGATTAGATCATCCTGGAATTTTCTCTGCTGGAGTAGGACAAGCCTAGATAATCTGTTCTCATAATTTAACCCACTTCGCCCTGATATGGCTCTGGGTTTCATAACAAAGAGAAATGTGAATCAACCGGAAGCTTCTTTAAGCAGTTTCAGCAACTGCAAGCTCGACTCTCACGTTACCATGGTTTCCAGCCCTGGTGATGACCATCTCTCTGCCTCGTTAGCTTCAGTTAGGGGGTGAATAGCTTTCAGTCCCACCAATCTTCAGAATCTGTAACTGTCCCATACAGGGTCCCTCACGTGCCCCATCTGTCTGTTAGTCCGCCTGTCTGTCCATGTACCTGTCTATCCGTGTGTCTGTATCACACACCCCCACCATGTGCCTAGATGTCCATCTGTCTATGCTCCCTGTCTGTCTGTCTGTCCATGTGTCTGTGTGTCTCTCTCTGTCCATGTGTCCATCAGTCTGTGTCTGAACGTCTGTCTGTGTCTATATGTCTCTCTGTCCCTATGTCTGTCTGACTATCTGTCTGTGAGTCTGTCCATGTCTCTGTCTTTCTCCTTGCACCTGGATAAGCTTTTTAAAATTTGAAACATGATCAGAACTGGACAACCTTTACTGGGAACCTGGGAGCAATCATAACAAGTGGCTCCAAATAAATTAAAGCTGAACCATCACGTTATACTCGTCCTGGGTAAATACAAACCTTGTAATATAGTTACTCAATTCTTCGGAAGAAATTAGGCTCTCAAATGAAAATAGAGCATAAAGTGTTTTGAAATGGCTGGGACAATTGATTGGGAATATGTTCAAAGAATATCTGATATCAGCAATGATATTGTCATTGTTGTATTGTATTTTACATAACATCCAATTGGTACACAGCAAATTTCCCTCCAATAGCTTCCAGGGAATGTTGTTTGAGGGATAAATATTAATCAGTAGCACTGTTATTATTCAAAAACAATGTCACAAGAACTTTTACGTCCAACTGAGAAGGCATTATTTGGTTTCAAAGTTGGCACTGTGCTCCCACAGTACTGCACTGGAGCATCGCTTTAGATGACGTGCTCATATTTTCCAGGATAGAGAGCTGAACCTAGAATTCGAGCAAGGGACATCGGGCTCAGTTGGGCCGAATGGTCTTCTCTCACCTTTGACTTTCTCAAGTGACGACGGATCGAGAGGGTGGATGGGGAGAGCTGTCTCTTCACTGGACCCCTGTTACGTCATATCAAGATCTTGGCTGATCTGATTGTGGTCTCAACTCCACTTTGCCGGCTGCTACCCCCTCCCCTCCCTTCCCAATCCTCAGTGATCCTCATGACAAAGGATCCGTCAAAGTCAGCCCTGAACATAGCAAACGTTTTACTAACCAGCACCTTTGTGACCAGGAGTGATCAAATATCAAGAGGTGAATGAGAGGTCCACATAATCAATGTAAAAATACACACCACACGCTGTTATGCTTTATTTAAATCACTTAAATAATAACACAACTTTGCCTTAAATAACACTTACCTGGAGAGAACCTTCTCACTCGCACCCTCTACAGACTAGGTTTGAGTTATAAAGAAAGGCGGGATAGCCTGGACTTTTATCACTGGACCATGAGGAGGTTGAGAGGTGACCTTATAGACGTTTATAAAATCATAAGGGGTACAGAAAGAATTAATGGTAGGTGACTCTTCCCTAGGAGGGGTATTTCAAGACCGGGGGCACATTTTTAAGGTGAGAGGAGAGAGATTGAATAAAGACACGAGGGGCAAATTTCTTACACAGAGGACAGTTCACGTGTGGAACGAACGTCCCGAGGACATGGTCAATGCGGGTACAGTCACAACATTTAAAAGACATTTGGATAATTACGTGAACAGGAAAGGTTTGGAGGGGTATGGGCCAGGAGCAGACAGGTGGGACCAGTTTAGTTCGGGATTATGTTCGGGATGGACTGGTTGGACTGAAGGGTCTGTATAACTCTACGACTACTTGGGTATGCCAGTAGATGACAGTATTTAAAGAGAAATTGACTCAAAATTGAAATTTTATATGTCCATTTTGATTAAACAACAAGTATATTGACACAGAGATCATTAAATTTAAAAACTAAAATAACTGGACAGAACATTACCATAGACTTTGCAGTATTTGGAGTATATAATTATTAGCTGGTTTATTGAGAGAGTGACGGTCCATAAGGTGCCGGTTAAAACCAAGTTTGCTGCATATTTAGTGACCTGGTCTCTGCCGCTCTGTCTCGGGATGGAAAGCCACAAACAATTCTCTGAGGCAGACAAAAACTTCTCCTCATCTCAGTCTGAAATGAGAAACTGATTTCTAAACGGTGCCCTCTAGTTCCAGTTTCTCCCATAAGGGGAAACATCCAGCCTGTCATATTGTATACAGAATAATGTTAATAGCCATGTTTCAATCACATTACTAAGCACTAATGGAAAAAGGACCAACCTTCCTTCATAAGACAGGTGCCCAGACCATTCTAGTTCCAATATAGAATCATATTGGACTCAAAACATTAACTCTGTACATCTCTCTACACAGATGTTGCTATGGAAATATACCGCCGTTCCCTCACTGTCGCTGGGTCAAAACCCCAGAATTCCCTGCCTAAGGGCATTGTGGGTCTATCTACCTACAGCACCATGGACTACAGCAGTTCAAGAAGGCAGCTCACCACCGCTTTCTCAAGGGCAACTAGGGATGGGTAATAAATGCTGACCCAGCTATTGATGCCCACATCGCATCTTGCTTTTATAGTCAGTCAAGCGAACCTTCTCTGAACCATTTCCAATATCCTTCCTCAGACAGGGAGGCCAAAAGTGTGCACAATACTCCAGGCCTGGTCTCCTTCTGGGCCTGAACAGTTCTCTTAAGGCTTCCCTACTCTTACTGCACTGCAACCTCAGTTTGGACAAGGGCTGCACTTACTTTTTAGCATTTTCACAGCCAATCTTTGTGTGGACCCGTCTTCCATCTTTAGGTAAGCCTCCTTGACAGAGCCGAACTCCCCTGGAAATTAAAAATGGAAACTCACGTTGCCAAGTCAGACAGTAACACAGTCCGTACTAAACAGGAGCAGGCTTGGGACATCACCCAGTGGCTTCATGTGTAGGCCCAGTCTAGAAAAGCATTTATGGAGCACCTTTGACTTTCAGAATACTCCTGAGGCGAGAGGTTGCTCTAGGGCAGGGAATCCAGTAGCCAATCTGCGCCCAGCAAGGCCGCCAGAGAGGGGCCTGGATGATAATGAGGCAGGGAATCTGTTTCATTGTTTCAATAGGTGGGCCAGGACATCGCAGGAAACTCAGCCGTGTTTCATCAAACAATGATATGAGGTTCTGAGCGTTCACCCGAGAGAGGGGAGACTGACTCCCTTACCGACGCACTGCAGCATCAACCTGAGCTTGAGTTGGATTTGAACCTGTGACTCAGAAAGGGCCACCTTCTCCTCATGTGTGGCAGTTTTCTGTCCTGGAAGAGCCCCTCTGAAGGGGCAAAGAAGCATCAGGAGCCACCAGTGTTTTCAGGAGAAGGAGGGAGGGAGGGAGGGAGTGAGCAGATCAAAGACAGACAGGCTGACCTCTGCCCAGCGTGCGCCCCAGCTCCAGCTGTCTCTCATGAATGAAAATATCTTCCAACTTCTGCTTCAAAGCGTCGCTGATTCCCAAAGTATCGACTGTACCAAGACAAAAAAACAAATCACTGTTACTAAGGTAGCACATCAACTTTCACTTGCACAGAGTGTGGTGCGCGCACGCGCACGCACGCACGCACACACACACACAATTACTGATGGACACAAGGAGAATTCCACAGGTGCTGAATCTTTTGGACCAGAGGGAGCATTCCGGACCTGTTCCCTAAGGTCTAGAGGCCTGGTGGCTCCGCAGACAGAGTTGACGAGGGGAAAGCCTCTATAGAGGGTGCAGCTGGGTTGGAGTGGGAAGGTTCAAGAAGGGGCTGAGGGAAGCAGAAGCCATTGAGGAGAGTACATGTGAGCTGTTCCTTCTAATAATCCTCTGCTAGCTGATGGCCTTGGTCAAACAGCTCCAATCCCGGTCAGACTGGGCCTCGTTTCCATGACAATACAGTCTCCCACCACACAGCCACCTCCACCCAGTCACTGACCCAGCCTGAGGTCCGTGCCATCAGAATCACACTGCCCTTGGCAACGTGCTGTCAAATGCCCGCTTAAAAAGCTTCACTCGGCTTCTCACCATTGGCAGGTGAGCTGCTATGTCACCAAACACAAACTGCCTCTGGGACCATCGGATGGGGGCAGGAACAAGCCAGAGGGAACCATCACAAGATCTTTCTCCATTATTATGCCAGCACCACCCACCTCCCTCCCTCCTTCATAAACCTCCCCACACAGCAACCACGTTGAGAAAAAAAGACAGAGAGACTCACACAGAATTATTGACAAGGTACCATATTAGGAAGAGTAGGCAGACAGAGAGAGGGAGGGAGAGAGAGAGAGAGACATTGAACTACTGCAAGATGGGTATAATATTGAGGAGAGCAGCAAGGGACACATACAGAATACTGGGAGATTGTGCAGCACACTTGGAAAAGCGGAGAGATACACACAGAATTACTGGGAGATGTGTACCAGATTGGAAAGATCAGACAGAGAAAGTCACACTGATTCACCCAGAAATTATGCAGTATATTTAGAAGAACAGGGAGATACACACAGAATCAGTGGGAGGTTGTGCAGTGCATTCAGAAGAGCAGTGAGGTTCAGAATCACTGGGAGGCTGCGCAATGTATTCAGAAGGGCAGGGAGATGCATACAGAATCACTGGGAGGCTGTGCAGTATATTGAGAAGGGCAGGGAGATACATACAGAATCACTGGGAGGTTGTGCAGTATATCGAGAAGAGCTGAGAGGCACATACAGAATCACTGGGAGGCTGCGCAATGTATTCAGAATGGCAGGGAGATACATACAGAATCACTGGGAGGCTGTGCAGTATATTGAGAAGGGCAGGGAGATACATACAGAATCACTGGGAGGCTGCACAGTATATTGAGAGGAGCTGAGAGGCACATACAGAATCACTGGGAGAGGTGCAGGACAATGCAAGAGGCTAAATGAGGCAACTGAATGAGTACCGGAAGTTGCTCTTAACTGGAGTGAATAAGCGAATGACAAGATAGCAAAATATTATTTCTGACCTATTAGCTCTGCATTTTTCTTTGCAAGCATTGATTTGATTAGCTTTGATGCCAGCACCACCCACATCTAACAATTACACTTTTGATTAATTCTGCATTAGAGTTCAGCTCGATCTGTCATAGTTAAGTAACACTACAGTCCACCCCAAGTGATCCATCAGTGGATCATTACAATCTACATTAAGCAAACATAAGAAATTGATTATTGAACTCTGACTGCAGCAGTACACGCAGCAATGGGGTTTCTGCGCAAGTTCAGGTTCTCCCTGTGTGTTCCTTTAAGCACAATGGGGGCTCCTACAGATTCCTGTTTGTGCTATTTTGACAATGTGATTAATGTAAAGGTAGATGAACAGATGGTCGTGATTTAAGTATTTGATGCAAAAGGAGGTGAATGTGTTGAACAGACTGCACACAGAGATAGTGGGGGCGGATAGTGTTAGAAAATTCAAGACACGGTTGGATTTATTTTTGATAAATTGAGCTGCTGAGGAGGTACAGGAGATGGGTAAATTACAAGCTGAAAAAATCTGCTCACCAATGCTTAATGCATCCATACCATAATGTGTCTGTCCTTTTCATAAAGGTATTAACTAGTTAGAATTAGAACTAGGAGCAGGAGTAGGCCATCTGCCCCCCCCCCTCCCACTTCTCCGAACCTGCTCTGCCACTCAACAAGATCCTGGCTGATCTCTTTCAGCTCCACTTACCCGCCCGCTCACCTTAACCCGTAATTCCATTACTATTCAAAAATCTATTTAGCTTTGCCTTAAAAAAAAATTCAACGAGTTAGCCTCAACTGTTTCACTGGGTAGGGAATTCCACTGGTACACAACCCTCGGGGTGAAGGAGCTCCTCCTCAGCTCAGTCCTAAACCCCCCTCTCCCGTATTTTGAGGCTGTGCCCCCTAGTTTTAGTTCCATGCGCCCATGGAAACAACTGGTTAAAATAATTAGAATTCTGTTTCAGCCGTCAATTCCTCTGAAATATTGCTGACAAAAGACACATTTTGTTGAAAATTTGAATTTTCACCTCATTGGGACAATTCACAAAAATACCATTTCAAGGGGGAAAAAAAAACCCCCCACTTTTATACAGCACAGGAGGAGAGAGCTCCTTGTTTGGCAAATGGTCTTTGATTGGTAAAAATGTTGCCATGGAGAATGCACAATTTAATGATGACTGACAATTGACTGCCAGGCTTTGGTTACATTTTAAACCAGGTAGCTGAACTCTGATTGGTTTAGGCATTTCCTTGAGAAACGAACTAGCAAATGGCTGCCACCATTTGGTTCAGTTGAAACAGATGCAGGGCATGGACTTGTCTCTGTCTGTAAATGGCTCTGTGCATTAATATGTGTAGATTCCAGAGCACTCATGTTCACCGTACTGCAAGCCTGAGCAACATTACCGCATCTGTTATCAGCTTAACTTTTGGAACACATTTAGGATTATTTGACAAATGCTGTCCAACTGCAGAATCACTAATTATAAGCACTGGCTGGTTCAGGTACAGCCAGTACTTCCTTATGTTGTGAGCAGATGAAAGGATATGCTGTCTGACACAACCTGCAGCCTTTGGGACGTATGGCAATACACCGGCATCAAAATTCACATACCGCTCTATTCATTTGTCTGATAGGCAGAATGTCTTTTTGGCTTGACAGCGGATCCTGTCAGTGATGAACCCATTCATGTTGCTTCTATATAGGGGCAGCACGAAACAGCGAGCTGATACTTTTGAGATATAACTTTCAAACCTATTTTGAGAAATCCTAAGTTAATATTGCTCTCCACATCCTCTAATTATCTATTCACAGTTTACATCTAGTCATCTGAAAAGTAGACCATTGTAAGACAGAAGGAACCTCTTTACTTAACTCTGTGAAAAAGCTCCCCAATTAGTCCGATTTCCCCATTCTGTTCCCAGAATCTCAAGTATTTATCCAATTTTCTTTTGAAAGTTCTCCGGTAGAGCATTTCAGATCATCTAGCTCATTACTCTCAATTTCATATCCAGGCCTTTTGTCAATCCCTTCCAATGTGTTGCTTGGTTACCAACCTTTCTGCCAGTTGCCACGCACTCTAACAAATCCCTGTCTTCTGTCACTATGTATTCTGCCCTGCCTGTTATCACCTGCCCTTTCACCCACTCTCATCCTGGTCTGCTCACTGACTATTTCCACATCGAGGAAACGGTCAACCCAAGATGTTAGCCTCTCTCAGGTGGGATGCATGAATGGTAAATCCAATTTGGATAGAATTGGAAGTTGGAGAGAGAGTTATTCCATATGCCCCACAGTGAGTGTACCTCAGGGCACCCAATTGGAAATAGGGCAGAAGTCCAGGAGAGATGACGATGTTATCATTAAAGAGACAATATCCTCTATAATGCCTGCACTCGCTGACCTACATTGGCTCCTGGTCTGGGAAAGCCTTTGATTTTTAATATTTTCCCTTACTATTCTTCAATGGACGCAAAGTACAGCAGATGCTGGAAATCTGAAGCAAACACAGAGAACACTGGAGGAACTCAGCAGGTGAACTGGAGTTCTGAAGGAGACTTGCGCTGGATTTGGAATCGAACTCTGTTTTTCTCTCTCCATGACTGCTGCCGTATTTGTGTTGCTAGAGGGGTGGGTGTTAATGGGAGCTGGGTCTGACTTGTCATTCCAGAAATGCTGCAGAGATCGTCACATGTTGAGGACCGCCCTGGTGGTCTGATACTTGTTAGGGAAAGATTAAAACAAAAAGAGAAAGCAGCCCTCTATATAACCAGTCCTCAGCACTCACATCCCCAAGCACTCCCTGTGTTTTGTTCATGCCAACTCCAAGGAGAAAGTGAGGGCTGCAGATGCTGGAGATCAGAGCTGAAAATGTGTTGCTGGAAAAGCGCAGCAGGTCAGGCAGCATCCAAGGAACAGGAGAATCGACGTTTCGGGAATAAGCCCTTCTTCAGGAAGAAGGGCTTATGCCCGAAACGTCGATTCTCCTGCTCCTTGGATGCTGCCTGACCTGCTGCGCTTTTCCAGCAACACATTTTCAGCTCATGCCAACTCCAGCCAATCACACACCCAACCCAACAAAACCTCCATCACAACGAATGCCTCTACCCATCCTCAAGACAAACCACCCCCCCCTGACTGACTCCTGCCCTTACATCCTCCATGCCAACTCATCCAATGGCCATCATTGGTGCAGACCTCAGAACCAATGCTGAGATAAAATAAAGTTCAAAGTGCCTAGGATGATCTCACTGTTTAAAAATAAATACTCTTGTGATAAAAATCCATTCACTAGATTCAAACCTCTTCAACTACTTAATTCCTTCTATATAAAAAATGGGGTATTTATCACCCCATTTCAAAATCTTTACAAACACTTGGAGCTGTCAATCAAATTCTGACCTGACAGTCCACCCACTGTGATAATGAGAGCTAATTCCTGATGAAGGGCTAATGCCCGAAACGTCGATTCTCCTACTCCTCGGATGTTGCCTGATCTGCTGTGCTTTTCCAGCATCACACTTTCGATCTGATCTGCAGTCCTCACTTTCTCCTAGCTTATGAAAACAGTCATGTAGCACAAATCCTGTAACGGTGAGCGTCAGGCTTATGTCAACCGAACAGAGGGGAATAACAAAGACTGAATTATTTTCAAAAACGTCAGACCTTTTAGAGTTAAAGGCCAGGAGATGTAAATGCCCTGGCATCCTGACAGTTCCAATTAGTTTATCCACAGTCATGGCCGTTTTTAACAATCCCAAAGAGCACTTGGCCTCTCCTGAAGGTGTCCCTGGGGATATCTGAACAGGTACTTCATCTTTCCAATGGGCATCATACCTTTCCAAAGAACTCTGATCAATTTATACCTTCGCCTGAAAAGTGTAAGCTTCACAACTTGTGTTTTGTACATGCTGCTAATGAAAACAGATCTGTTTTAAGGCAAGCTGCACTTTTACATATATATCTGTCTCAGTGAACCAGGGATATGCAACTTACCACTCAGTCCCCATTTACCCCTGGCAGAGGGGTGGGTCCCTGGCTCAGCAAACTCCCTGTTTTTTTCATCCAAATCATTCACATTGACTGTAAAGTGGTTGAGGCCTCAATACTGGCCCTTGCAGCACTCCAGTATTTACTATTTGCCAACTTAAATATGTTCTTTGTTATGTCTCTGCTTCTTGTCCATTAAGTATTACTCTCTGTACGGTACTGTATTAACAAACAACATGAGACCTTATCCTGCCTATTGGCTTTTAAAGACAATGTTAAAAATCACACAACATCAGGTTATAGTCCAACAGGTTTATTTGGAAGCATTAGCTTTCAGAGCACTGCTCCTTCATCAGGTAGCTGTGTTCCGAAAGCTAGTCCTTCCAAGTAAACCTGTTGGACTATAACCTGGCGTTGTGTGATTTTTAACTTTTGTCCACCCCAGTCCAACAGCGGCTCCTCCACGTCATGGCTGTTATAGAGTCATAGAGGTTGACAGCATGGAACCAGGCCCTTCGACCCAACCTGCCCATGCCATCCAGTTTTCACAAAGTAATCTAGTCCAATTTTCCTATGTTTGGTCCATACCCTCAGTGTGAAAAGAATTGCCCCTCTGGACCCTTGTGTATCTCTCCCCGCTCACCTTAAACCGCTGCACTCTAGGCTTTAGGCTCCCCTACCGTGGGGAGAAGCTGTTGGCTATCTACCTTATCTATGATTTTAAATGACTTCTATAAGGTCACCCTTCAGTCTCCTTTCTGTGGCACTTTATCAAACACCTTTTAGTATTCTAGTTTTACTCTGGTCCTTTATCCACCCTATTATTTCATCCTCAAAGAAATCTGTCAAACTAGGTAACCCCTTAGTAAAATTATATTGACTTGTTCCAATCAGACAATGCTTCACTGACTGCATTGTTAATGATTACTTTATCATAGATTCCAGTGCTTTCCCAATGACTGATGAGTAATTGGTCTAGAGCTCACTGTTCTTTCTCTTCCTCCTTGTTTGTAAAATGATATAACATTTGGCAACTTCCAATCCGACGGGCCAATTCCCAAATCTAGGCAATTTTGGAAAGCCATTGTTCACGCATCTAATCTCCAGGCAGCTATCTCTTTTCGAAGGGAGGTCTGCAGATGCCGGAGGTCAGAGTTGAGAGTGCGTTGCTGGAAAAGAGCAGCAGGTCAGGCAGCAACGGAGGAGCAGGAGAATCGACGTTTCGGGCCGGAGCCCTTCGTCCAGAATGAGGGCCTCGTTCCTGATGAAGGGCCCTGGCCTGAAACGTCGACTTTCCCGCTCCTCAGAAGCTGCCTGACCTGCTGTGCCTTTCCAGCAGCTTATCTCTTTTTGAACCTGAGGTTAGCAGGTTGTAGGAATTTGTTAGGTTTAAGCTCCTCGAGGTTTGTCAATATTTTTCATAACTCCATTAATCAGCCCTAGGTTACCCTCTACTTATAGTATGAACCTTTGCCCTCCACTGTTAAAGCACAGATTTTGTTCGGTGCCTCACTCCCCACAATAATTCCTCCTCTCTCCTGCTCCTAAGCAATCTCCACCTACTTCAGCTACTCCCTTCCTTTGTTATTCACTTACAAAAGCTCAAACAAATTGTTTTGATATTCTTACCAATTTTCTGTTGGCCCTTTGCCAGCTTCTAAGACGTTCACAAACCTCAGACTTATTCTCAAGCTTTGCTACTATTCCATGAATCTAGTATTACCCTCGAATTCCTAAGTGAGCCATGGATGGGTATTTCTCTGTCAGGCTCTGCTCAGGCCACACTTGGAGTACTCTGCACAGTTCTGGGCCCCCTATCTCAGGAAGGATATACTGGACTCGGAGTGTGTTCAGACGAGGTTCACCAGAATGGTCACAAGAATGAAAAGCTTAACAGTATGAGGAACATTTGAGGACTCTGGGCCTATACTCGATGGAGTTTAGAAGGATGAGGGGGAATATAATTGAAACTTACAGAATGCTGAACGGCCTGGATGTTGGGAAGATGTTTCCATTGTTCGGACAGACTAAGACCTGAAGGCACAGCCTTAGAGTAAAGGGAAGACATTTTAGAATGGAGATAAGGAGAAACACCTTCGGCCAGAGAGTGGGGAATCTGTGGAACTCATTGCAACAAAAGGCTATGGAGGCCAGGTCATTTAGTATATTTAAGACTGTCACAGATAGGTTCTTGAGCATCAAGGGGATCAAGGGTTATGGGGAGAAAGTGGGAGAATGGGGTTGAGAAACTTATCAGCCATGATTGAATGTGGGAGCAGACCCGTTGGGCTGAATGGCCTAATTTCTGCTCCTATGACTTATGGTCTTTCTTGCTGAGCTTTTGTTTTTCAAATGGAAATTTTTTTTGCACACTTTGTATTATTTCTTTAAATGTTTCAAACTCTTTGTTTATTGCCATATCTTTTTGTCTACCTGCTAACTAACCATGGTCAGCTCTCTCCCCCTATCTGTGTAATTGACATTGAATTTAAGATTCTTGTATCTGTTTGGAATATATCAATTTCTCAGTGAACATGGAATTCAATTGTGTGGAATTCAATTGTGTTATGGTCACTGAAATGTGATAGGTGGAAAGAGGTCAAAGTGAGGGTGATAGGTCAGACTGGGGTGGGGGTGGAGAGGTCAGGAAGAAGATTGCAGGTTAGGAAGGCGGTGCTGAGTTCGATGGATTTGTCTGAGACAAGGTGGGGGGAGGGGAAATGAGGAAACTGGTGAAATCCGAGTTCATCCCTTGTGGTTGGAGGGTTCCTGGGCGGAAGATGAGGCGCTCTTCCTCCAACCGTCGTGTTGTTGTGGTCTGGCGATGGAGGAGTCCAAAGATCTGCATATCCTTGGTGGAGTGGGAGGGGGAGTTGAAGTGTTGAGCCACGGGGTGGTTGGGTTGGTTGGTCTGGGTGTCCCAGAGGTGTTCTCTGAAACGCTCCGCAAGTAGGCGGCCTATCTCCCCAATATAGAGGAGGCCACATCGGGTGCAGAGGATGCAATAGATGATGTGTGTGGAGGTGCAGGTGAATCTGTGGCGGATATGGAAGTTTCCTTTTGGGCCTTGGAGGGAGGTGAGGGGGAGGTGTGGGCGCAAGTCTTGCACCTCCTGCGGTTGCAGGGGAAGGTGCCGGGAGTGGAGGTTGGGTTGGTGGGGGGTGTGGATCTGACGAGGGAGTCACGGAGGGAGTGGTCTTTATGGAATGCTGATAGGGGAGGGGAGGGAAATATACCCTTGGTGGTGGGGTCCGTTTGGAGGTGGCGGAAATGACGGCGGATGATGCGCTGTACATGGAGATTGGTGGGGTGGTAGGTGAGGACCAGTGGGGTTCTGTCCTGGTGGCGGTTGGAGGGGCGGGGCTCAAGGGCGGAGGAGCGGGAAGTGGAAGAGATGCTGTGGAGGGCATCGTCGACCACATCGGGGGGGAAATTGCGGTCCTTGAAGGAGGCCATCTGGGCTGTACGTTTCCGGAACTGGTCCTCCTGGGAGCAGATGCGGCAGAGACGAAGGAATTGGGAGAATGAGATGGCCATCGCCAGACCACAACAACACGACGGTTGGAGGAAGAGCGCCTCAACCTCCGCCTAGGAACCCTCCAACCACAAGGGATGAACTTGGATTTCACCAGTTTCCTCATTTCCCCTCCCCCTACCTTGTCTCAGTCAAATCCATCGAACTCAGCACCGCCTTCCTAACCTGCAATCTTCTTCCTGACCTCTCCGCCCCCACCCCAGTCTGACCTATCACCCTCACTTTGACCTCTTTCCACCTATCACATTTCCGACGCCCCTCCCCCAAGTCCCTCCTCCCTACCTTTTATCTTAGCCTGCTGGACAAACTTTCCTCATTCCTGAAGAAGGGCTTATGCCCGAAACGTCGATTCTCCTGTTCCCTGGATGCTGCCTGACCTGCTGTGCTTTTCCAGCAACACATTTTCAGCTCTGATCGCCAGCATCTGCAGACCTCACTTTTTCTTCAAAGATCTTATATTATGTCATTGCTAATTACCCTTGCCTCATTACAAACACTAAACCTGGGATAACCTTATCTCTAGTCAGTTCTGCAGGAAACTGTCATAAAAGCATTCCACAAACTTATCTCCCAGAGCACTCTTGCTATTTGATTCTCCAAGTCTATACAAAGATGAAAATCCCCACAATTATTGCGCTGCCTTTTTGTTACAAACTCCAATCTATTACCTGCAATGATCTTCTCCACTGATGTACATTTTTTGTTGAACTCTGTCTATTCATTGAGGAGAAAGTGAGGGCTGCAGATGCTGGAGACCAGAGCTGAAAATGTGTTGCTGGAAAAGCGCAGCAGGTCAGGCAGCAGCCAAGGAACAGGAGAATCGACGTTTTGGGCATAAGAAGGGCTTATGCCCGAAACGTCGATTCTCCTGTTGCTTGGATGCTGCCTGACCTGCTGCGCTTTTCCAGCAACACATTTTCAGCTCTGTCTATTCATACCCAGTTTGCTGGTCCTTCCCCAGATGGTGACACAGTTCTAATGCCTTGATCTTTCTCTTTAGATTTCTAAGTCTCTCCGAATCTTTCCATCAGCCCACTCCCACTGTTGCACTAGTTATACCATTGGCCAGGACACTGGTTCCACACTTATTTGAATGAACCCCCCCCAGAATAGCTTTGGCTTCCCTCAGTACTGATGCGAGTGCCCCCCATAATCAAAACACCACCTTCTCACATCACTCTTTCAACCATGTCTTTAATTCTCGAACTGATCTGTGGCTCAGGTGTCAATCCTTTGATGCTCTCCAGCTTAACGCAGAAGCGAACCTCCTCAAATTGTCTGAACAGAACATCGCTCTGATGTCCTGGTCCCATAAACAATGACAGCTTATGTTGGTGTAGCCCTGTAGTGTAATGAAAGATTGCAAGGTGCTTTGCAAGTGCATTAGAAAACAAGATATGATCCTGAATCATGTGAAGAAACATGAGGACAGACAAGCTAACACTTGGCCAGAAATGGGCTCTATCCCTACCTAGCATTTACTCCTTACACCCTCCCTCAACTCCATCTCCTGCATTAAAACCGACCTTTTCCGAGCTACCATTGGTTCTGAGGAAGGCTCACTGGGACCGGAAATGTTAACTCTGAATCCTCTCCACCAATGCTGAAATTTCCCAGCAATTTCCGTTTTTAATTGGCCAGGAATGTTGGCTTTAAGACACATCGGAAAGCAGGAAATCCAAGCGGAGAGGCCGAGGCATTGAAATGCTGGATTCTGGGGCCTAGGCAACTGAACGCAAAGCTACCCATAGTAACTGGTGAGTAGCAAACTAGTAAATATTGCCAATCAGGAAATTATAACTAGGAAAGCACAAGGGGTCAGAATTAGAGGAGCCCAGATATCTTGGAGGGTTGTGGAACTAGGGGAGATCACAGCAGTACAGGCTATGAGGTGATTTGAAAACCAGAATGACACTGTTCCATTTGGTGCTTGACTAGTGACAAGGGAATGGGACCTGTTGCAGGGTAATACACAGGCAGCAACGTTTTGGATAATCTCTTTGAGATCAGTCAGAAGGACATTGGAACAGTTGAGTCTGAAAGTCTCAAGAGTGAGAGGGTGCCTGTAACATCAAACAGGATGACATCCTTAACTGTAAGCAGATAAAACCTTGGGGGTGAGGTCAGTGACACGAAACAATGTACAGATACAACGCGAGAGACAGCTACCAATGCTGGTTCTTGTTGCTACATTCCTGAATGGATTATGGGCACGCTTAATCCAAACCACAAGGCCCTGGATTTGGGCTTGACTGTTCAATGTGATGCTTATTTGGCTACAAAGACAAATCTATGACCATATGTGATGAATCAAACGATTTTACGTACAAGTCGCCTCGATGCGTTCTGCCCCCCTGCGGTTGTAGACTCTTCCTGCCCTGTACTGTACCATCTGCCCCACTCCGTCAGAAATAGGGCCAAAGGCCTCCCTGTGGAGAGAATGACAAGAACAAGTCAGCAGTTGGATTCACTGGATTCCTTTCCTTAGTTTAACCTATTTTTCTAATCAATCTGTTCGGAGATGCTTTTACACACATGGGAGTCGAATCCCAGCCTCCTAGTTCAGATGCTGGGACACTACCACCACACCACTCCCCTGGCTCACAAGAATCCATCTCTACCTCCATCACTGACAGCGACCCTCCTGCCAAAGGCAAGGTTTCAAAGTCGTTCAACCCTCAGAGGGAGAGAGAAAAACAAAATCGCAGTTCCAAAAAGGTGAGCCTTAATTTTCAAAGACAGTGCCTCCTAGTTATGGACTCCCCCAGAACAGGAAATATCCTTTCCACATTCACCTTGGCAAGTCTGTTAGGGACCCTACAAACACCATTCTTAGCACTCCACTTTGCCCTTCTGAACCGCAGTAATGCCTTCTGTAGTGAAGGCAGAACTGAACCCAGATCAGAGGCAGGGGAAGGATTATTTTACTGCGTTCACTCAAATACTTCAGTGTAACGTCCAGTTTGAGAACCGACGTTAGGGGGTGAGGTAATGGAATGCACAGCCGCCAATGGCAGAATGACGATGAACCTACCCAAACTGCATTTCCTTTCTGCGGATGTGGTACACAACGAGAAGCACGCTGATTAAAGTTAAGGCAGCGCAGAGAACTCCAATTATCACAGGGGCCCAGGAAGTCCTTCGCTCTGGCACTTCTGGCCCTAAGAGAAACAGATCGTGAATTATGGTGCAAACCGCAGGAGAGGGCAGAATCCGTCAGCAGGTTCCCTGACAGACAAATGGACAACAGACAAAACAAAAACTGCATCCATCCCGGGTGGGGGCTAAAGGGATCAGTGTCAGTACCTTCTCGCATGGGTAGATGCCCAACCTGTACTCGTCTGCCAGGGGGCACAAGAAGAAGGGGAAGAAAAGACGTGGGTCATTCAGCCCCTGCTTACTCATGTTCATGTCCTGGTGGGCCTACAGGATTGGAACAAACTGCAAACCTTGACGTCAGTTTGAGCACCAGGCGTTAAATGTTGGATAGACAGACAGGCACAAGCTTACTCGGTTTATTCCAACTCAGATCATCACCAACTCCAGCCTGCTCTGGTTACCTGTTCCCTGTTTACACTCTGTCGAGTTCTCACTCAATTGGCATATCACCGTCATTCGGTCACCAATTTCCACTTGGCCTCAACCAGTGTCGAGAGTGTGGCGCTGGAAAAGCGCAACAGGTCAGGCAGCATCCGAGGAGCAGGAGAATCGACGTTTCGGGCACAGGTCTTTCTCAACCAGACCCTAATCAATAATACTCCTCCGTCAAAAAAAAAATTAAAAAGAAACACAACAAGGGAAAACAGCAAAAATAACAAATCTGGAATTAAGAGTCTAATGATGACCAGGAATCCATTGTCAAGTGTTGGGAAGACGCCATCTGGTTTACCAATGCCCTTCAGGGAAGGAAACTGCCATCCTTCCTTAGTCTGGCCTACATGTGACTCCAGACCCACAGTGGTATGGCTGACTTTTAACTGCCCTCTGGGCAATTAGGGATGGGCAGGAAATGCTGGGCCTAGCCAGCGACACCCACATCCCACGAACAAATAATAAAACAGGTCAAGAGGCAAAACCAATAGCTATATATGGAAAAGTATGCTTGCAAAAATCTAAAACAGAAATTAATCACAGTCATAATAATAATGATGAGCAAGAGACCGAGGGTAGCACTGTTGGTTAAATTACTAACACCAGCAGAAGAAGTGGGTACATCTCCTGCAACACAAGCAAAGGTTAACTCTATAGGCACATTATTAGATCGCATTGGCACAGGGAGCTCTCTGACAGGACCCTAGGGTTGGACTTTGGGTCAGTTGCACAGAACCACACTCAGAAGGAGACATAGTATCCTCAGCAACGGAAACCTCCAGTATGTCCCCCTCCGTTTCTAATTCCCACTTGCACCAACAACCTGTATCTGTGTAGCGACCTTTAGTAAAATAAGACATTCTAAAGTCAAATTACGACCCCGTAACCCGCAAGGAGGTATTTGGTCAGATGACTAAAAGCTGGGTCAAAAGGGGGTAGGTTTTAAGGAGTGTTTTAAAGGGGGACATTGAGGTCAATGGGTGAAGAGGGGCAGGGAGAGAATTCTGAAGCTTGGGGCCCAGTCAAGGGAAAGCGGGTCCCTGGTAAAGATGTCAACTGTTGCTCATGATGCCAGAGATTGAGGAGCACAGGTATCCGCACTGTGTTGTCAGGCTGGTGGAGGTTAGAGAGTTAGAAATCCAGCAGCCAAGCCCCTCCTCTTGTGTTAGATTCCTTTTTGCACCAGTTCCTCCATCAATAACAGATCCTCTCAAGCAACAGAGTCCTTCTAGCAGAAGATTTGTTAGAGTAATAGATTTCCTCTACCACTTGATCCCTTCTGTCTGCCAATCTCTATTTTCCCATTTGTAAAGTAGGTTCTATCTTGTAGTAGATCCCTGACGGTAATGAGTTCCTGTTGGCAGTGGATCACACTTCACAGTAGATTTCCTATTGATCCCCATTAGTAGTAATTTTCCAGTTGCACTAGATCGCCCCTTCTATTAAATTCCTTCTAGCCAATAGACTCTCCCTGACTCTTGCTTTCCCCTTATAAATGGATTCCCTCTGTCAGTAGATTTTCCACATTGGAAAAATCTCCAGTGCACTAGATTTACCTGAAGTAGGAGATCACTCTGACCAGTAGATTCCTTATGATGTTCGATTTCCCTTGAGAAATAGATTATCTATTACTTTAAATTAGATCTCTCTATAGATTCCCTCTACCTCACAGAACCAGAGAACTGTTACAGCACAGAAAGAGACCATTCCACCCACTGAAAGCCATCTGAATGAGCAACTCACATCATATCCTTCCTCACTGACCCGCACATTCATTCTTTTCAGTCACTGCTGTCTGACAATTTCTCTCACACCAAATTCCCTCCAGAACTAGAGTGTCTACTGTCAGATATTCCATCTACAAAATCCCATCTCAAAGTACACTCTCTCCAGTAATTGAATCTTTCCTTCAGTAACCTCTCTCTACAAGATTCCCTCTTGTATTGAATTCTCTCTTGCTTGTTCCAGTCAATTCTCTCCAATAATGGATCGTCTGTTATAGCAGATTCCCTCAACAACAGAGTAAAGGCTTACCTATTAAAAAATAACTGCTCAGCACATGGCTCCGGAGCTATTCCACTGGGACATCAGATCGCATGAAACTGCCAGCCAAGTTTGTAAGGTAACCATCTCTTCTGTGCAGTTATGTTCAGTACAGGCTGTTCATGACCACTCACCTGGGTGCTGACCTCTTTATACAACATGGTGGCAACAGTGACCAAATTCACATGGGGGGGGGGGGCGGAGTGATGTGATTTGCTTTATTATTGTCACATGTACCTAAGTACAGTGAAAAGGTTGGTTTTGCGTACAGAACAGCCAATCATACCATGAAAAGTGCATGAGGGTAATAGCACAGAGTGAGGAATACAATGCTACAGCTGCAAAGAAAGCACACAAAGAGTGACATCAATATTAGATTTAAAATTTGAGAGGTCCATTCGGATATCTAATAACAGCGGGGAAGAAGTTGTTCATGAATCTGTTGGTATGCGTGTTTATGTTTTTGCGTCTTCCACCTGATGGAAGGGGTTGGATGAGTTTGCCAAGGGTGGGTATTTCAAAGGTGGAGTGGGTATTTCAAAGAGTGGGATGAGGTCAGAGCTTTAAAGGTGCAGAGCCTGAGGAGGGGAGAGTCATTAATAATGAGGTGAGGACCAGGGAGGGAAGTTGGACAGGTTGCATCTCAGGGGTCGTGCGGATGCAGGAGATGGGTTACATAGACAAGATGAGCTCAGAGTGGGCACGAGTGACGGGGGAACAGGGAGAAAGATGCCAGTCCAAGAATAGAGTCGTAGAGATGTACAGCATGGAAACAGACCCTTCGGTCCAACCCATCCATGCTGACCAGGTATCCCAACCTAATCTAGTCCCACCTGCCAGCACCCGGCCCATGTCCCTCCAAACCCTTCCTATTCATATACCCATCCAGATGCCTTTTAAATGTTGCAATTGTACCAGCCTCCACCACTTCCTCTGGCAGCTCATTCCATACACGTACCACCCTCTGTGAAAAAGTTGCCCCTTTTATATCTTTCCCCTCTCACCCTAAACCTATGCCCTCTAGTTCTGGACTTCCCCCACCCCAGGGAAGAGACTTTGTCTATTTATCCTATCCATGTCCCTCATGATTTCGTAAACCTCTATAAGGTCAGCCCTCAGCCTCCGACACTCCAGGGAAAACAGCCCCAGCCTGTTCAGCCTCTCCCTGTAACTGAAACCCTCCAATCCTGGCAACATGTTTGTAAATCTTTTCTGCAACCTTTCAAATTTCACAACATCCTTCCGATAGGAAGGAGACCAGAATTGCTCACAATATTCCAACAGTGGCCTAACCAATGTCCTGTACAGCCGCAACATGACCTCCCAACTCCTGTACTCAATACTCTGACCCATAAAGGAAAGCATACCAAACGCCTTCTTCACTATCCTATCTACCTACGATTCCACTTTCAAAGAGCTATGAACCTGCACTCCAAGGTCTCTTTGTTCAGTAACACTCCCTAGGAGCTTACCATTAAGTGTACAAGTCCTACAAAGATTTGCTTTCCCAAAATGCAGCACCTCGCATTTATATGCAAAGGATGAAAAGGAAACTTGGCCCATTGACTGGTAATAGTTAGGGTATAGTGCCAGTTCACTTGCATTTGAATCTGGACCTTGCCGTTTGGTGGAAAGCTTTACAGTGAACTATGATCTATCCCCATTCTCCCAATGCCTATGGGATCACCAATTCTCCATTCATTTACCCCCAAGATGTAATGTATTTTGGTTAGTTTGAGCACTGTGTTCAGTTTCCACCATCAGGGCAAAAGGGGAACACAAACGTGGAGATGTGTCCTTCTACATGATAGTGCTAGTGTGTGACAATAAAACCGAAATGTAAATCTAAAAGGAAAAGTGAGAAAAACAATTTGCAGGAGAGAGAATAGGCTGAGGGCAGCAGGGGAGGGGGTTGAGGGGGTTATCTTTACACTGCAGGATGATGCTATAATCAGGAGTAGGTTTGGAAGGGAAGACTTGGACCAAGTAGTGGTTTGGTCGGCTCAGCTCGTGATCTGTCCAATTAAAACTGTTTGCCAAGTCTGCGAAGGTCTCGGGGTGCTGGGATGCGGCTGAGAACGGTTAACGGTGTTAACGGGGGCGAGGGCATTGAAGGTGGTGCTCAGAGTGTGGGAGACAGCTGAGGGCAGTGACAGTGGAACGAGAGAACAGGCAGCCAAATCGAGAGTGTAAAACCAACACAGAGAGAACTCAGGAGGAGGAGAGTGAGAAAGACATACACAGCACAGATTAGAGAGAAAGATAGGCACAAAGGGGAAAGGAGACATGCTAACATAAAGAGGAAACCTACACAGATAAAGAGAAAAATGAGAGAATGACAAACACAGGCAATAAGAGAGAGAGGCAAAGAAATTGAGAAGGATAGGGAAAGCTGTGAAGTTCATGATAAGCAGCATTTGGGAATGATGAGCATTGGCGATACAGTTACACTGACACATATTATTCAATAAATGCCTCAAACACCCTCCTTTCTCTATTCCAGGGGACCAGTAAGCGATGTAAACCACATGCAGGGCAACACTCTGAGCAGAGACGATGAAGCTGAGAAATAGCTCGTTCCACCTCGGTGAATCGCTGCTCCCTCTCCATCACGAAGAATGAAGGTTCATGCTGAGAGTCGAATACACACGCCTCATAGTTCAACCACAGCACGCCCTCCCCAAAAGACTTTCAAAGAGAAGCTTAGCTCCAACTTCTTGCAACGAGAAAGGCATTTTGTGCTCCCCAACCCAATGTCAGAGCTGCACCCTTCCTACAAATACCAGTGTCAACATTAAACTGTTCCAGATGGCAAAGCTCCCTTATCGTTAAGCCAACAAAGTAATTCAGCCCGACATCTCTCCTGCAGGCAACTGCATTTCAATTGCTCAGAATAATTCTCCAATGGCTTCTTGCTGCAGCGTTGGAATTTAATGCCAAATAGTGGAGCAGTTTCGATCTGCCAAGCTCTATCTGCCAGGAACTGGACTGACAGTATCACAGATTAATATCATTTACAATTCTCACCATATAGATATCTCTAAAACACTCTAGTACTTTAAAGGAGCGGTCAATACCATTATCTTGGGTTCAGTTAGATTCCAGGCTGTAACCCCTGGGTATACATTATTCTATATATAAACCACCCAAACCCCTCAATTAAATTCCAGCCAGTAACTCACTCCCAGGTATCCACTGTTCTATATATAAACCACCCAAACCCCTCGATTAAATTCCAGTCAGTAACTCACTCCCAGGAATCCACTGTTCTATATATAAACCACCCGAACCCCTCGATTAAATTCCAGTCAGGAACTCACTCCCAGGTATCCACTGTTCTATATATAAATCACCCGAACCCCTCGATTAAATTCCAGTCAGGAACTCACTCCCAGGAATCCACTGTTCTATATATAAACCACCCGAACCCCTCGATTAAATTCCAGTCAGGAACTCACTCCCAGGTATCCACTGTTCTATATATAAATCACCCGAACCCCTCGATTAAATTCCAGTCAGTAATTCACTCCCAGGTATCCACTGTTCTATATATAAACCATCTGAACCCTTCAATTAAATTCCAATCAGTAACTCACTCCCAGGTATCCATCTGAACTCCTGAAGCCACATTTGTTTCCCAATATGTTCTGAGTAACTTAAAGCATAGTGTAATAGCCCTGATAGTCTGATTGCCTGATAGATGTTGCAGCAGTGTAGACTACGGGTGTAACCCTGACCCTATCCCATCTGGATGTCTCCATGTGAGATCTAACTTAGACCAGACCCCGACCTGACATCAGCACCCACTGAACCAAATTTGCCAAACCAACCAATCATCTGACTACCTCCCTGCCAGACCCAACAGTTACCCTCGCTCTCCTCCATTGACCAGACCTGACCCTGATGGACCCATCCCCCAACCTACCCTGTGCTCTGACAACTCACCTGGCACCCTACATACCTGATACCCTACCCCTCTCAACTGGCACTCCCACCTGACTCACCTGGCACTCCCCTCTCACCTAATACACCATTACTCACCTTGGCAGCCCTTACTCACACTGCTGGTACCCTACTCACCAACCCAGCACTCTCCACCCTCCCCCATCAGGCATCATTTCGTACACCCAAGTGTCCCCTTACCCTTCCTTCCCACCTCCCATACGACCCCACATGGACCTCATGTAAAACTTCATAACAGTTTACAGAGCATCTGCAGGATGTTTAAACTTCAGAATGATAGGGGGCACCTTATCATCTGTTGATGATCGCTGCTGCTGGCTTTGAGGATTCTTGAATCCGTTTGTAACAGGTCGCCTCTGACCAGGAAGTCACCTAAAGGCGAGTGGGTATTTTGCAATGGGAACGAGGGTCAGAAATCGACCCTGATCAGGATTTCTAGGGCAAATTTAAAGTTCTGGATTTACCGAGATATGGGAGGTGGGGGATGTGAATCAATCAGTCAGGGCTTGCTCCGGAACATCCTGCATCCTTATGGAATCATCTCTGCATGCACAGACGCAACATTAGGACCTGTTTGATCAAACCGTGATGCACCTCATGATTCAACAGCCTGGGATGTTCACCTGTTGTCACACCGTGTGGTCACTTATTTAAGGCACCATTGCATTGCTTGGAATTGCCTTACCCCTCCTCAGACATCAGAAAAGGAGGTAGTGACACTAACTTCTAGTGTGAGGATGTAGCACTGAAGATTAACTAACCTCAGCTGCAGTTTTGTGCCTGTGTTTCAGGAAGGATAGCAAGGCTTTGGAAAGAGAACACTGGAAGTTGCCTCAAATAGCAAGTTAGAGAGACTTCAGTGATGTGGGATCATAGTTGAGAAGGACCGTATTTTGTCAAAGCTTTTCATCTTCCACTCATCTGGACAATCTGCAAGAATATCCATAAACGGGGAAACCAACATTTAAACTTGATTGATATTCTTGCAAATTGCCCAGATTGACGTACGACGATAAAACTTTGACGCAGGAGCCTCTGTTCCACTGCTCAGCGAGATCACAGTTGGTCTGGTGATCCACTTTCCTGTCTTTTCCCCATAACCCCGATTGTCTGAACTGATTGGAAAAAAAAAATCTCTCAGAAATATTCTTTTTACTCAGCAACACACTCAGGTCCTGGAAGGCCTCGTGACTGTATGTGGGAGGACCAGAGAGGAAAAACAAAATCCGACAAAGTTGCAGTGTGACACATGTATAGGTTCGGCCAAGCCCATGAGAGAAGCCTTGGCTGCCGAGTGAACAGACCCATCAGGCATGCTCCAAGGACACAGGCCGCTGGCAGTTAGCACACACGAAATGATTGTCTCTCCCAGGGACCGAAGGGGTGGAGGGCAGCTTTGAGTTCCCAAACTGATTGTGATCTCCTGCGACCGTGACACAAAGCCTTGCATTATTCTTTGTTGCAATCACTCCCTTTAAAAGCCATCAATACAGCACACTATAAAAGACACGTGAGCAACTCCGACTGAACTCAGCTCAAACGAAGTTCCGTGTGGAACACAATGCCCTGCTCCAGTGTCTAATTAGCAAACGGGCTTCACGTGACTGCCCCGTTCATGCAGTCTCCTTGGAAACTACGTGGGCATTATTCACAAAGCCCTGCAGCATTTCCACTTCTCAAAGGGCTTCTTATTTCTGAGCCGCATTGAAATTCATTCAGCCCCTCTTTATATTATCCTGGCACAGACCGATTGGTTAATGCACACTCAGTTCGACCAAGTGCACAGCATTTGTGAGAGAGAGAGAGAAACCGTGTTTACGTTCAGATGATGGAACTTTCAAACAGAGTGGAGGGACATTAAACCTGCATCTTTTGCACAGCCGGCTTTTATTTTCCTGACAAGATTTCAAGTGCAATTTCCCGATGAAGGGGTCCTGCCCGAAACATCGATTCTCCTGCTCCTCGGATGGTGCCTGACCTGCTGTGCTTTTCCAGCACCACTCTGAGCTTGGCCCAAGATTTCAAGGGCAGATAGTTTTGCGTTTTGAATATCAGTTATTTTTGAGGAGAAAGTGAGGTCTGCAGATGCTGGAGATCAGAGCTGAAAATGTGCTGCTGGAAAAGCGCAGCAGGTCAGGCAGCATCCAGGGAACAGAAGAATTGACATTTCGGGCATAAGGCCTTCTTCAGGAATTCGGGCTTATGCCCGAAACGTCGATTCTCCTGTTCCCTGGATGCTGCCGGACCTGCTGCGCTTTTCCAGCAACACATTTTCAGTATCAGTTATTATTGGTCAACAAATCATGGAGATTAATAGATGGAGGATGTCTCTTTAAAGGTGGATGGGATCAAAATGGAGATTGGTGAAAGGAGGGTGGCTTTTATTGGGTCAGAATGATCTTGTTTTAATTGATTCACGGGATGCAAGGTGTTGCTGGTTGAGGCATCCTTAATTGCCATTAACCTGAGTGGTTTGTTAGGACCATTTCAGAGGTCAGGTAAGAGTCAGTGCTGTGGGTCTGGAGTCATGTGTAGGTCAGACCACATAAAGATGGCAGATTTCCTTCCCTGAAGAACGTTAATGAATGAAATGAGTTTTTAGTGAGAACTGACAATGATTATAATTAGAGGATAAAGTGAGGACTGCAGATGCTGGAGATCAGAGCTGAAAATGTGTTGCTGGAAAAGCGCAGCAGGTCAGGCAGCATCCAAGGAGCAGGAGAATCGACGTTTCGGGCATGATTCCTGAAGAAGGGCTCATGCCTGAAATGTCGATTCTCCTGCTCCTTGGATGCTGAATGGTTATAATTAGGCAAGTTTTTTTTTCCCTTTTGTCCACCCTCTCTCCCATTCCATATTTTATTCTTGAATTCCAATTGCCGTGGTGAGATCTGAACTCTCAGCCTGCCAGAGCAGTGGGCTGGATCTTGGGGTTACTAGCCCAGTGACACTGCCACTACTACACAGTGCGTCTAACGCAAGCTTAGTTGGAAACAATACAGGGTATACCTTAGTTCAAAACAGGATGACGGACATAACCTCATGTCAAATGCTCCGATGGTGATTAGTGTGTGGGTTAGAAAGGGAATTATTCTGAATTAAAATCTGGTTGCCCCAGCAAGCACAGCACAGAGCGGACCACCTTCAAGGCTGACTTGTCCAGCATTTCCAAATCAGACAGACCAAATGCAGAGTGAAACCTTGGTGGATCTCATCCGGTCACTCCCAGGTCATGTCGAGGTCAAAGGTCCTTTAATTTAGCTAATGGCGCAGTTCCACCCACTCCCAGTAAAATGCTGCCACAAAATAAATGGGAGCCTTCTCTGATAAAATAACCGTCCTAATTATCTCTCTCAGGAGACCCGCAATTTAACATTAATCAATGGTAAATCAGGGACAATTTTATGTTGCCTATCCAATCATCTAAGTAACTGGAGAGAAACTGCTTCAAAGTCAGTCACCGCAGCCAGCACTTAAATGAAATATTCATCTCCTCAGGCTGGACAGATCTAATGAGTAGTTCTATATCGCAATGACTAGGACAGAGAGCACAGTCACATATTTTTAGGATACAATATTCAAGTGGTTATGTTACTGTGCAAGAGGCATAGAGACGTACAGCATGTAAACAGACCCTTCGGTCCAACTCATCCATGCTGACCAGATATCCTAATTTAATCTCGTCCCATTTGCCAGCATTTGGCCCATATCCTTCTGAACCCTTCCTATTCATGTACCCCTCTAGATGCCTTTTAAGCCACATTAGGGAGATTTAAACAATCCTTGGATAAGCACATGGATGATGATGGGATAGTGTAGAGGGATGAGCTTAGATTAGTTCACAGGTCGGCGCAACAGCGAGGGCTGAAGGGCCTGTGCTGCGCTGTATTGTTCTATGTTCTAAATGTTGTAATTGTACCAACCTCCACCACTTTTCACATCACGTTGGTTCGTTTGGGAAAGAGAAGAGATTTATTCTGAAACAAAACTCAGAAAACCATCACCAGGATGGTACAATTGCGTTTAAGGAAAAGAATGGGATTGGGACTAAAAGCGAAACGCAAATGGAGGGATGTTGGAAGAGCATGATTAGCACAGAGAAAACGGAGAGAGAGAGAGAAAAAAATAAGCAAAGCCACAAAAGGGAGGCAGGGGCAGTCCAAACACCAAGGTAGGAAGTTTCAGAAAATATAAGGAGTCACCACTGTGACAGGACGGGGCAGGGCAGGGCATTCATGGGAATGACTGCTGCTGTGCTTATGAAGTAATGGAATTGAAAGTAGCAGCAGGAATACAATGTGAAAAAGTGTGAGGTTAGAAGAACAGAGACATATTCAAGAGGGCTAGAATACAAGAGCAGGGATCCATGATTGAGGCTGTATAAGGTTCTGGTCAGACCGCCTTTGCAATATTGTGAGCAGTTTTGGACCCTCTATCTAAAGAAAGATGTGTCGGCATTGGAGGGAGTCGAGAGGAGGTTTACAGGACTGATCCCAGAAATGAAAGGCTTGTTGTATGAGGTGGGGTTGACAACTCTAGATCTGTACACAATGGAGTTTGGAAGGGTATGGGGGAAATCCAATCGAAATTTACAGAGTACTGAGGAGCCTGAATAGAGTGGACATGAAGCAGATGTTTCCACTAGTAGGAGAGGGTAGGAGCTAAGGGCACAGCTTGAGAAGGAAGGGACGGCCGTTTAGCACTGAGATGAGCAGGAATTTCTTCAGCCAGAGTATGGTGAGTCTGTGGAACTCATTTTCGCTGAAGACTGCGGAGGCCAAGCCATTCAGTGTATTTAAGACAGAGATGGGTTCTTGATTGCTAAGGGGATCAAGGATTACAGGGAGAAGGCAGGAGAATGGGATTGAGAAACCAATCAGCCATGATCGAATAGTGGTGCAGACTCAGTGGGCTGAATGGCCTACTCCTGCTGTTAATCCAGATATCGTAAAGTTTGACTCCACACTATCACCTATGGTGGAAAATGAGTTTGGGTTATTGAGCTCATTGGACATTGTCCAGCATGTAGTACTGGCAGACAACAGATATACAGTCAATACTTTTGCAGTATCAATTCAGAGGAAAGTGTATATAAACTACCACCTTTCTTCCCTCCTGCCTTCTCCATTCAACTGTAGTATCCCAATAGAATGCTACGTATATCATTCCCTTCTGCAACATCACAATGATGTATCACCAACAATGATTCATCATAGAAGTAGCCTGCATTCCTTATGGGGGTGCACTTGGAGGCATGAGAGAAACAGACCATGTGTCAATGGAGCGAAACCACCTCCATCACTACTGGTGTAAGGAACACCCCCCCCCCCCCCCCCCCAACAAGTCTTCAGATTGTGCACCAAGCTCCAATTCCCCTCTAACTCCAACATGACTGTCTCTTTGCCACTGGGGACCAGCTCCTGAGAAGCAAAATCCAACTCGCTGCAGGATTGACACGTCATTCCCCCCCCCCCCTCATCCACACAGACAGTGCCATACCCCGGTGTGCCAATGCAGCCTTTGACTCATGTACAGTGGCTTGCACGTCCCTGTTAAAAATCTCTTGCTATAGAGGTGGTGCCAGATCTAGGCTGCAGACTCAAAGGCCTGTACATGCCACCACTTGGCACAGTTCTGAAACCACAGCTGAGATACTGGCACTAGTACAGATATACGAACATGCCCAAACAGTGATGGCTTACCCCCACTTCTACACACGTAGAAATCTTTCCTTAATTCTTTCATGGGATATGGATATCGCAGGTAAGGCCAGCACTTGTTTCCCCATCCCTAATTGCAATGAGTGATTTACTTGGCAATTTCAGATGATGGTTAAGAGTCAACCACATTGCTGTGGGGCTGGAGTCACATATAGGTCAGATATTGATGACAGCCACCCTTCATTAAAGGGCTTAAAGTGAACCAGTTGGGATTTTAACAACAGTCGTGAGGAAACCGATGAAGGGCTTATACCCAAAACGTCGATTTTCCTGCTCCTCAGATGCTGTCTGACTGGCTGTGCTTTTCCAGCACCACACTCTCAACTCTGATCTCCAGCACCTGGCAGTCCTCACTTTCTCTGGGTTTTTACAACAACCAACCACAGTTTTGCGCTAACATTTTTAATATAAACATTCTAATTCCAGAACTGAATTTAAATTTAAGTGAATGTGCTGGGGTTGGGATTGAAGTCTCTGTTTTCAGAATTTTAGCTTGGGTTCCTGGATTGTTAGCCCAAGCACACAACTGTATCCTCCCCTAAATCACTAACATAGTCATTTGGTACACACGAGTTGAGTATAGCTGAAATTTGATGAAGATTTTTTGTCTTGCATTCGTCAGGACAATTTGCAAGAAAACCAATTTAAGGGGAAGCCAATGTTCGCACTGTCTTTTTTCAGCAATATTCATATCCCACCGACCTGGATTTCCACAACGCTTCTCCTTATTCATTTTTAATTAATTCCTTTCCTGGAACGAGTTTCTACGGTGCTCAGACAATGTCATTCCCAAATATGGGATGTACACTTTAGTATCCATTCCCAATTCAAAATGGAGACTCCACGTTTTTCTAACCCTGTCCATTGCCTTCATCTCTCGCTTTTTTTTTTCCCCAGGATGGTGTCCATTAATTTCCAGCCATCCTGACAATTCTCGAGAGCTAGGATCACAGGACCAGAGAATAGAAGGAGGCCAGTCGATCCTCATCAAGTCTGTGCTGGTTCCTTCAAAGATAGGTTTTGATTCAAGTTCCTGCAATCTTTCAATATGTATCCGATCCACACATTAAGAGCTACTTTAAACGTATAAGGAAGAAAGAGGCCAAAGTGAATGTAGGTCCCTTAGAGAATGAGGCTGGGAAATAATAATGGGGTATCAGGAAATGGCAGAGGATTAAACACATTGCATAAATCTTCATGATAGATGATAATAACAGCATTCCAATCCTACTAACTAATCAAGGTGGGGCAGGTGGGGGTGGGGGGGAGGACAAGGAAATAGATACAATTACCATCACTGCAGAACAAGTATGGAGAAAAGTACTAGGGAAACTAGTTGGATTAAAAGTCAATTATGCTCTTGACCTGATGGGACATATCCCAAGAATGAAAGGAAGTAGCTACAGAGGTAGTGGATACACCAGTCATAATCTTCCAAGAACTCTTAGTTTCTGGAAAAGTCCCAGAGGACTGGAAACCATCTGAAAAATGTAGCACCCTTATTCAAAAAGGAAGAGAAATTTTAAAAAAAAGCATATATCTACAAGCCATTTAGCTTAACATCTATGATTAAGAAAATGATGCAGTCTATCATTAAGGATGGAATAGCAGAGCAACTAGAAATACATTGTATCATGAGGCAGGATCAGCATGGCTTTATGAAGGGGAAATAGTGCCTGATAGATTTATCACAGTTCTTTGAGGAGGTATTAAGCAGAGCAGATAAAGGGAAAGCAGTGGTATTGCACACCAGACTGTTTAATAAATTAAGAGCCTATGTTGTTGGGAATTTTTGCTATAAATTTTGCTATGAACTCTGTGTCTTATAAACTTATTCTCCCCAATCACCTGATGAAGGAGCAGTGCTCTGAAAGCTAGTGCTTCCAAATAAACCTGTTGGACTATAATCTGGCATTGTGTGATTTTTAACTTTGTACACCCCAGTCCAACACTGGTGTCTCCAAATTGTGTTGTTGGGGATAGTAAATTGAAATGGATATTGGTTTCGCTAACTATTAAAAGACAGAGAGTTGGAATAAAGAGGGCATTTTCAGAATGGCAGCCTGTAACTAGTGGTGTGTCACAGGGATCAGTGCTGGGCCTATAATAATTTACAATATTCAATGACAGAAGTGAATGTACTATAGCCAGGTTTGCAGATGATACACAGATAGGTGGGAAGGGAAATAGTAATAACACAAAAAGTCAACAGAGGGATACAGGCGAGTTAAGCAAGTGGGCCAAATTTTGAAAGATGGAATTATGACATGGGAAAATGTAAGGTGATGTACTTTGGCAGGAAGATCGGGGAGCTGACTATTATTTAAATGGAGAAAGACTGTAGAAAGCTGTGGAACAGAAGGAATTTGGGAATTCTCGTTCATGAATCACAAAAAAGGTTAGCATCAAAGTGCAACTGGTAATAGGGAAGGCAAATGGAATGAAAAGAAATGGAATATAAAAGTAGGGAGATTTTGCTAAAACTATACAAGGCATGAATCAGGCAACAGCTGGAATACTGTCAACAGTTTTATTTAAGGAAAGAAATACTGGCATTGGCTGCAGTCTAGAGAAGGTTCACAAGGTTGATCCTGGCTATGGAGGGGTTTCCTCATGAGGAGGTGTTGAGTAGGTTGGGCTTGTAGTCATTTTAAGTAATTTAACAGGTGAGGTAAGGGTGGGCACCCCACATTTCCCGAGTATTGGCCAGAGCCCTGCAAACTCAGACCTGCTGGGTCACCGCCATCTTGAATCTCGGGCTTGTAGTCATTGAGAGCTTGGGAGAATGAGAGATGACCTTATCAAAACCTACAAGATTCTTAGGGAGTTTGACAGGGTGCATGCAGAAAGGTTGGTTCTCCTTGTGGATCAGAGGGCATAACCTCAGAATGAAGGGTCACCCATTTTAGACAGAGATGAGAATAATTTTCTCCCTTCTGAGGGGAGTGAATATGAGGAATTCTTTAACGCAGAGGGCTGTCGAGGCTGGGTCACTAAGTATATTCAATGCTGAGAAAGAGGGATTTTTTAATCAGTGATGGAATAAAAGCAGGAAAGTTAAAGATTATCATGATCTTATTGAATGGTGGAAAAGACTTGACGGGCTGAATAGTCTTTTTCTGCTCCAATGGTGTTAGAGGCAGGGTTCTAGCATGGATAGAAGCTTGGCTATCTGGCAGAAAGCAGAGAGTGGGGCGAAAAGGGTCCTTCTCAGGATGGCAGCTGATGACAAGTGGTGTTCCAGAAGGGTCAGTATTGGGACCACAACTTATTACTTTATACATTAACGATCTCGATGAAGGAACTGAGGGCATTCTGGCGAGATTTGTAGACAATACAAAGATAGGTAGAGGGACAGCAGCATTGAGGAGGCGGGGAGGCTGCAGAAGGATTTGGACAGGTTAGGAGAGTGGACAAAGAAGTGGCAGACAGAGTACAGCGTGGGAAGGTGTGAGGTAATGCACTTTGGCAGGAAAAATAGAGGCATGGACTATTTTCGAAATGGGGAGAAAATTCAGAAAGTGCAGAGAGACTGGAGAGTTCTAATTTGGCATTCTCTCAATGTAAACTTGCAGGTCGGGTCAGTAGTTAGGAAAGCAAATGCAATGATGGCATTTACGTTGAGTGAACTTGAATACAAAAGCAGGGATGTACTTCGAAGGCTCTCTTAGCTTCTAGTCAGACCACATTTGGAATATTCTGCACAGTGTTGGGTCCCATATCTCAGCAAGGATGTACAGGCCCCAGAGCGTGATCAGAGGAGGTTCACGAGAATGGTCCCAGGGATGAAAAGCTTAACATACGAGTTACATTTGAGGACTCTGGGTCTATAACTCGATGGAGTTTAGAAGGATGAGGGGGAATCTAATTGAAACATGCAGAATACTGAATGGCCTGGACAGAGTGGATGTTGGGAAGGTGTTTCCATTGGTAGGAGAGAAGAGGACTCAAGTGCACAGCCTTAGAGTAAAGGGAAAACCTTTTAGAACAGAGATAAGGAGAAACCTCTTCAGCCAGAGAGTGGGGAATCTATGGAATTCATTGCCACAGAAGGCTGTGAAGGCCGGGTCATTGAGTATATTGAAAACTGAGATAGATAGGTTCTTGATTATCAAGGGGATCAAGGGTTACAGGGAGAAAGTGGGAGAACAGGGTTAAGAAACTTATCAGCCTTGACTGAATTGTGGAACAGACTCGATGGGCAGAACGGCCTAATTTCTGCTCCTTATGTTTTATGGTCTTATATCTTATGGCCTTTGGAAGCCTACAACTAAATATCTACCCCAGCGGGCATTCCAGCTCCAAACCATTTGTTATATTAAAAATGGTTAATCTTACGTCGCCTCCTTCATTTGCCAATCACTTTAAATCTTCCTGGAATTGTTACAGTGCAGAAGGAGGTCGCTCAGCCCATCAAACCTACACTGCTTCTTGCCACTTCAGCCAATGGAAACAGTATTCTTTATTTACTGCACCACAACCCTTCACAGTTGTAAACCACTGAATCAAAATGCTTCTCAGCACATAGACATTGCCGTTTCCCGTGCTCCTAGCCATTTTCAGAGCTAACTGGAATGATGCCCATGCAGTTGGCTCGTGTTAGACAGGATTCCCGTCCCTCCATTGTGATAGCCCCTGCTATATCACCATCCCCTGTTACCCTGAGGGGTTGAAATCTCCGAGTCCTTCTGGATAACCCTCTTCGACGTTTCAACTGCAGCAAATGCACAAACTAGAGCAGGAGGAGGCCATTCAGCTTCTCAAGCGGATACTGGCCCAGCTGCTCGGGGGGTGTTGTGACACATCTCTGGAGCAGCCGGGAATTGAACCTCGTTCTCCGGACTCAGAGGTTGCACCACAAGAGCTCCCTCAGCCTTTTCAGTGCTTTTTAACTCCATTTCCCTGCCTTGCATCTGTATCGGTCAATATCCTAAACCTGTTACCCTGAACCTGACTGCAGAACAGACCCTGGCCTCACTGTTGCTGTCGGTGTTACTGTTGCCTATATTAACCCATACATTGGAGCTAATTAAAGAGGAGCATTCAGAACTATTGCTAAAGGCAGTGGAAATGATAACAAGATATCAAGAACTAAGTAACGGTTGGAAAAGCCTGGGTATTTTTAATCAACCTGTTCAGATGTGATGTGTCATACCCTGGGACAGGTGATACTTGAACGTGGAGTTTTCTGACCTTGATGCAAGGTCACTACAAGAGTCCTAAGGTCTCGATAAAACTTTGCAACGTGAGGACAGTTATCAGTGACAATGCTACTGTAAACACATTGGGAAAGACTTTGTGTGATTGTGCTAAGCACGTGATAGTGAGTCGACAGGCTATTTTCCATCTCTCTCACTTTACCCTATCACACAACATCAGGACCTGTCAATGATACCAAATTGGGTGTAAGTTGTGGCTTAGTCAGTAAACTACTTGACTACTTAAACCACTCTAATTGCATTCCAGAGACTAGACCACCACGGTTAGGCTAATACTCCCAGTGCAGTCCTGAGGGAGAGTCACACTGATAAAAGGGTTATATTGAATGAGTCATTAACCCCTGCCTGCCCTCTCTCACGGATGTAAAAGAGCCCTTGGCTCTAGCTGAAGAAGATCAGTTTATGTCTCCTGAAAACCAAACCATCCCTAGATCCACATCACTAAAATAAATTATAGCTACCTCGCTGTCTGTGGGAGCTTGCTGTGCAATGGATTGGTTACCCAGTTCCCTGCACCGAGTGGTTAGGATCTGGAATGCAAAACTGGAGAGTGAGGTCATAGAGTCATACAGCACGGAAACAGACCCTTCGGTCCAACTTGTCCATGCCGACCACGTTTCCCAAACTAAGTCAGTCCCATTTGCCTGCATATGAGGGCCCATATCACTCTAAACCTTTCCTATTCATGCACCTACCTACATGACTTTTAAATGTGGCAACTGTATCTGGATCCACCACTTCCTCTGACAGTACATTCTGCACACGAACCACCTCTGTGTGAAAAAGGTGCCCCTCAGGTCCCTTTAAGGAAAGATTCACTGAATGACAGGCTGGGAAGTGGGAGCAGTTCACTTGCTCCTGTGGGCAATCTATACGGATAGTATGGGCCTAATGGCCTCACTCTGTGATGTCAACGTTTATGATGGCAACAGTATCCACACTTCAAGAGTGTTTCATCGGTATGAAAAATCGCTTTGAGACACCCCGAGGTCATGAAAGGCTAAATTTGACTTTTCTTTTGGGATTAGCTCACCCACAGAGAAAACTGACCGATTGAACTCAACTCAACTTCCAAAACTATTCTGGGAGAGTGGCACAATTTATGGAACTGGACTCTCAAACCAGAAGGAGAAATCGAGGGCTGCAGATGCTAGAAATCAGAGTCGAAAAGTGTGTTGCTGGAAAAGCAGAGCAGGCCAGGCAGCATCCAAGGAGCAGGAGAAATGATATTTCGAGCATAAGCTTTTCATCAGGAATGTGCGCTTACGCTCAAAATGTTGACTCTCCTGCTCCTCGACTGGCTGTGTTTTTCCAGCACCACACTTAACGACTCATAAACCAGAAGCCTGTATTCGTGATTGAGAGAGTGATACTGGGTCCAGAATCCCTGCAGTGGAAGCTGGCCATTTAGCCCACTGAGTCTACAACAGCCCTCTGAACAGCGTCCCATCCAGACCCAAACCCCCTCCCCTATCCCAGTAACCCTACATTTCCCATGGCTAATCCCCGGACACTATGGGCAACTTAGCATGGCCAGTCCACCTAACCTGCACATCTTTGGACTGCTGGAGGAAAACCGGAGCACCGGGAGGAAACCCACACAGAGACGGGGAGAATGTGCAAACTCCACACAGACGGTTGCCCGAGGCTGGAATCGAACCCGGGTCCCTGGCGCTGTGAGGCAGCCGTGCTAACCACCGAGCCACCGTGCTGTGGCAGTTGGAAAATTTGAATGAAACACAGAAGAAAAACAAACAAATGTCACTAAATGTGACTGTTGTTCAAAAACAAATATCAGGTTCACCCACATCCTTAAGGGATGGGAATCTGCCACCTGTAGCTGGTCTGGCATATCGATGATGATTGATTCTTACCTGACCTTTGAAATGGCCTGGTCAAGTCATTCAGTCACACAGAAGAAGGTGGCTCCACCACCCCTCTCAAGGACAATTTGAGATGGACAATAAATGACAGCAATGTCAGTGAAGGGGGAGCTGTAACTCAGAGTGAGGCCAGTGCCCCCCAAGGCCTTGTGAACACAAGCACATACCAATTAGAGTAGGCCACTCAGCCCTTTGAGCTTGCCCCTCCATTCAACAATCATGATTGATCTAATTCTAACATTAACTCTACATTCCTGCATATCCCCAACAATCTTTCCCACACCTTGATAATCAAGAATCTATTTCAGCCTTAAAAATATTTAAAGATTCTGCATTCACTTTTGAGGAAGGGAATTCCAAAGACTTTAAACCCTCAGAAAAAAAATGTTTCCTCAACTCTATTTTCAATGAGTGCCCCTTAGTTTTAAACTATGACCCCACTAGATGTAGATTCTCCCAAAAGAGGAAACATGCTTTCAACATCCACCTGGTGAAGTCCCCTCAGGATGTTATATGTTTCAATTGAGTTACCTCTGATTCTTTTAAATTCAACAGGATAAAGGTCTGCTCTGTCTAGCCTTACCTCATAAGGCAATCCACTAATTTCAAGTGGTAGTCGAGTTTACCTTCTCAGAACTGCTTCCAATTCATGAACATCCTTCCATAAGTACAAGTATTGAATGCAGTAGTCCAGGTGCAATCTCTCACCAATGCGACGTAATGTTCATCATGTTTAACTAAAGCATAACCTTATTCTTATTTAAATTCCCCTTACAACAAACCATAACAAGCTTTCCTGATTACTTGTTGCTCCTGCATACTAACCTGCTTGTGATTTATACACTACAGATCTCTCTGCATCTCAGAGCTCTGAAACCTCTCAGCATTTTGATAATATGCTTCCTTTTTTATTCTTTCTGCTAAACTGACAATTTCACACATTCCCACATAATACTCCATTTGTGAGATCATTGTCCACTCATATCTATCTGTGGGAGTCAGTTTGCTCAGTTGACTGGTTTGCAATGGGGAGTGTTTCCCAACAGCGTGGGTTGATTCCCATCACCGGTTGAGGTTACCATGATGGACTCTCCTTCTCAACCTCTCCCCTTTGCCTGAGGCAAGGTGACCCTCAGGTTAAACCACCACCAGTTGTCTCTCTCTCTCCCTCTTTAATGAGAGAGCAGCCCTATTGATCTTTGGGGCTACAGTGACTTAAGAAGGATCTCTTTGTGGATTCCATGTGTTTCCTCACAGCTCACTTTCCTACCTATCTTTCCATCATCAGCAGATTATGTTTCAATACCCTTCATCCATATCACTATATGAATTGTAAAGATTAGGCCCCAGCACCAAACACTGTGGCACACTACTCCTGGCATCCTGACAGCCTGAAAAAGACCCATTCAATCCTCCTCTCTACTTCCTGTTAGAAATATATTCCCCCTCCTACGCCATAAACTTGCAAATTCTGTAATAATCTTTGAAGCAGCACCCTTATCAAATGTCTTCTGGAAACTGAATTACATATATCCACAGGTTTCCCTTTATCTATAGCACAAGTTACTTCCTCAAAAAACTTCAATGAGTTAAGTAAAAAGGATTAATTAAAAAGGTCTCTGACAAGACCACATAGGCTCTGCCTGATTACTTTGCACTTAACTTGGCTTGGTGGGCCGAAGGGCCTGTTCCTCTGCTGTATTGTATTGTGTTCTCCAAGTGCCCATTATAACATCTTTAATAAGAGCTTCTAACATTGACAGTTGTTAAGCTAACTGGCCTGTAGTTTGCTTTCTGCCTCCCTCCCTTTTTCATGAAAGGAGTTACATTAGCTATTTCCAATCTAAAGGAAACTTCCCTGAATCGAATCAATTAAAACCAACTTGCCAACTCTTCCACTGGCTACTTCTTTTAAGACCCCAGGATGATATCCATCAGGACCTGGGGACGTGTCAACTCGCAGTCCCAACAATTTACTCTGCACTACTTCCCTGGTAATTGTTAATTTCTTGAGTTCCTCCCTCACTTCCAATTCCTGATTTATAGTTATTTCCAGGATGTCCCTTCTATCCTCTCTAGGAAAGACACAAAATGTTCAATTCGTTTGCCACCTCTTTAGCTCCTATTACTAAGTCCTTCGACTCATTTCTAGAGGACAAACTTTGTTAACTCTTGTCTTTTTCAAATATCTGAAGAAACCTTTCCTCTTCATTTTTACTCTTTTGCAAATTTTCCCTTATACTCTAACTTTTCCCTCCTTTATTAACTTTTTAAAATAATTCTTTGCTTCTTTTTAGATTCAGTCTCATCATCTAACCTGCCATGTATTGTTGCAGAATTATTTATCTTTCTCTTTGAGTCTGAAACTGTCTTTGACTTTTGATTTAACTATAGATGGCTGATCTGTCCCTTAGAATCTTTCTTATTTGTTGGAATGTATCTGTTTGGGACTTTGTGGAATATCCCCTTTTGCTAGCTCAGCTTTCATGCTCTCTTGTTTGCCCCTGTTTAAAACCAAAAATAGGAATCTTGAACCCTCACTTCCCTTGCTCAAACTGTATGTAAAATTCAATCATATTATGGTCACTGCTACTCACTTTGAGACCAGCAATTAAACCTCTCTCATCTGCTTCCTGAATTTAGGTCATTCCTCTCTATTGTGCTAACATCATCTTTAATTTACATAGCCACTCCTCCACCCTTTCCGAACGTCCTCTCCTTCCTAAATGTCACATAACCTTCAATGTACAAAGTCCTAATCTCGATCAGCTTGCAGCCACAACTCAGTAATCATCTCGCTATGTACTGCAGCTAATAAATGAAAATATTAAGCTTGGAACAACCCAGTAACTGTAGAAACCACTGAGTCGCAGCCTCACGCATGATCGTGGATGACCGTACCTGCTTCAGATGTTTGGAAATGGATCCAGTCGGTGAATTCAGATTGCCCAACTTCATTGCTGCACATGAGTCTAACACCATAGGATGTGAAAGGCTTCAGGCCACTGATGACGTATCTGTATGGTGGCACACTGAAGGTCCTCTCAAAGGAGATGTTGGATTTTGTCCGAGCATCTACCTTGTTGGGATCAGAAACCTAACGAGAGAGAGAGACACAGATACACAAGTTCACATAATCTTGTTAGATTATACTCAACTAATACACTGTTTCCAGTTCAGCAATGTTGGAAGGAATAGCAGGCTTCTAGTGTTATTTAGTCCACTCCAAAACTGCTCCACTCTCACTGACACCGTCTCACACTCTGTACCTGTCTCTCCCTCACTGACACCGTCTCACACTCTGTACCAGTCCCTCCCTCACTGACACCGTCTCACACTCTGTACCTGTCCCTCCCTCTCTGACATAGTCTCACACTCTGTACCAGTCCCTCCCTCACTGACACCGTCTCACACTCTGTACCTGTCCCTCCCTCACTGACACCGTCTCACACTCTGTACCTGTCCCTCCCTCACTGACACAGTCTCACACTCTGTACCTGTCCCTCCCTCACTGATACCGTCTCACACTCTGTACCTGTCCCTCCCTCACTGATACCGTCTCACACTCTGTACCAGTCCCTCCCTCACTGACACCGTCTCACACTCTGTACCAGTCCCTCCCTCACTGACACAGTCTCACACTCTGTACCAGTCCCTCCCTCTCTGACACAGTCTCACACTCTGTACCAGTCCCTCCCTCACTGACACCGTCTCACACTCTGTACCAGTCCCTCCCTCACTGACACAGTCTCACACTCTGTACCAGTCCCTCCCTCACTGACACCGTCTCACACTCTGTACCTATCCCTCCCTCACTGACACAGTCTCACACTCTGTACCTGTCCCTCCCTCACTGACACCGTCTCACACTCTGTACCAGTCCCTCCCTCACTGACACCGTCTCACACTCTGTACCAGTCCCTCCCTCACTGTCACCGTCTCACACTCTGTACCTGTCCCTCCCTCTCTGACACCGTCTCACACTCTGTACCTGTCCCTCCCTCACTGACACCGTCTCACACTCTGTACCAGTCCCTCCCTCACTGACACCGTCTCACACTCTGTACCTGTCCCTCCCTCACTGACACCGTCTCACACTCTGTACCTGTCCCTCCCTCACTGACACCGTCTCACACTCTGTACCTGTCCCTCCCTCACTGACACCGTCTCACACTCTGTACCAGTCCCTCCCTCACTGACACCGTCTCACACTCTGTACCAGTCCCTCCCTCACTGACACCGTCTCACACTCTGTACCAGTGTGGGGTGGACGGGCAGACAAATCTCAGAACCCTCTCATGGTTTTGCCCCAGGGCGTGGCCAATCTGGCCAAGAACAGGTCCAGGCAGTGAGCCTAAGAGGGGCTCATCAGTTCTTTCTGCCCCTCTCCGGATTAGATCTGTGCTCGGGTGTCCCTGAAACAGGCAATGCTGAGCGGTACGGTGGAGGCCTTTCATGAACAATGGGTGCCGGGGGGGGGCGGCTTGGAGGGCATCATCAGGTTGAGTAATGAAATTTTGACTAGCGCAAGTTGCCATGTGATGTTTTTTAAATGTCTGTGCTTGTTCTCGGTTTTGTACCTGGAAAGGGGCCGCTTTTTTTATCTTTTGTATTGATTTTGGATCCCGGGAAGAGCCAAAGGGGGCTTTCATTTAAACTCCAGACCATCCCTATCTGGAGAGGAGCCTGCCTGTGCATTTGAAACGCTTGTTGTCCCTGTCCCTGGATGAGAACGGAGCAAAAATTTGATTTTAATTGTGTGAAGGACAGTTTATTTTACATTTTAGCTCCTTGTGGTCCCTGCCCTAGGAGTGAATGGTGGGGTCATAGTCAAGGGAGAACCAAATTTGTGTGTGTTTATTTACTTACTTTTATTTCTCTTCAAGTAACAGAGAGCTCATTTTTGTTTAGGGAAGTCGAGGTAACTTCTGTTTCAAACCAGTAGTGCACGTGCCCTGTCTGGGAGTGTCTGATGGGGGCAGTGTTGGGGGAGTCTTGGCTTTTTCTGTTTCTATCTCTGGTTTAAAAGAAGTAGAGGTTTGCTTTTTGGACTGGAGGCCTGTGACCAGTGGTGTGCTGCGAGGGTTGGTGCTGGGTTCACTGTTTTTGTTGTCACCTATAGGAATGATTTAGATGTAAATGTAGGAGGAATGGTTACTAGGTTTGCCAATGACACCAAGAAAGGTGGTGAAGTGGACAGTGAAGAATATTATCTCAGAGTACAACGGGACCTTGATGAGATGGGCCAATGGGCTGAGGTGTGGAAAATGGAATGTTCTATGACTCTATTGAATGGTTAAGCACGATTGATGGGCTGAAAGGCTTACTGGTGCTCCTATTTTCTCTACCTCCTAGCATTTTCTGAAGCAAATTCAGGAAGAAACTGATCAGTTTTGGTATTGAGAGAACTCAGACATCACAAGCATAACCAGGTTGTTGGTTCGAGAAAGAAAAACTAGATGGAAAAGAATGCACCATCTATGGCTAACGAGCCAAGGTGAGGATAGAGTTGAATCAAGGTAAAAGATTAAAAATGCTGGGAACCTCAGTGGTAAACCAGGAGAAAACATTAGAAATCTATAAAGATGGCTAAAACAAAATAGAACATTAAGTGGTTAAGGTCTATTCTATTCTTAAAATATAACATATTATACAAACAGGAGGTCTGGTTAATAAAAAGCAACATAAACTAGTGAATTAAATACTTCACAAAACTCATTCAGAATGGCAGAACAGGTGATGCGTCAAGACTGTAGTATATGGGAGCTCCTGGATGCCGTTATGATCCAGGCAAACGTGTCTGTGGTTGATGTTGGAAGGCTGAGCAGCTTTGGGTCAGGGTTTATGAGCTGGAGGCTGAACGACAGACACTAGCATTAGGGAGGGGGAGAGATACCTGGACCTTTGTACCAGGAGGCAGTCACACCAGTAAGGATGGGACAGGATCTGCTGTGTGGTCGGGGGAGAAGAGTAGGGCAGGTTAGGGAACCCAGAGGTGCAGCACAGTCAGGCTCTGCAATAGTCCGATAGCTTTAAGGTTCTCTGAGCTTGTTTGGATGAGATCCAGGACTGCGGGATAGATGTACAAACTGGCTGTGGCACAGGTGTAGGGAGCAGCAAAGAATGCAGTAGTATTGGTAGGTGATAATATAGTGATGGGGATTGGCTCTGTTAGAATCATAGAACCCCTATAGTGTGGAAGCAGACCATTCAACCCATTGAATTCAACCAATCCTCCAGACAGCATCCCTCCCAGAACCACCCCCAGCCCCCACCCTTTCCCTGTAATTCTGCATCTCCCATGGTTAACCCACCCAGCCTGCACATCTCTGGACACTTTGAGGCAATTTAGGCCAATCCACCTAATGTGCACATCTTTGGATTGTGGGAGGAAACCGGAGCAGCCGGAAGGAACCCACACAGACACTAGGAGGCACCGAAGAGCGAGGGGCGAGGCAACTGTGTTGCCTTCCTGATGCCAGGGTCTGTTGTGGTTCACGTAGATACCAATGGTGTAAGTTGAGGGGCTCCGCATACAGAGCATGTCAAACGCAACACGAAATGGAAAGCAACACTGCAGCATTTATAATCTCTGGATCATTAGCTCAGTCTTGTGCAAGTTGGCGCAGGGTACATCAAAGTAAAAGAGAGATGAAAGTGTAGCTCAAACACTTGTATGGGAGAAGTGGATTCCAATTCAGGGGCAAGAGCAGGATGTACCTTTGGGACAATCGACACTTGATCTTGCCAACCACAGAAATCGGGGGAAAGTGAGAATATACTAAACTAGCGTGGGCGAGGGAATGATGTGGGGTATATCAAAGAATAGAGACAAGGTCCGAGAGGAGAACAGGATTGTGGGATACGAGGGTTAGAGATGGCAGGAAGGAGCAGAGAGGGAAAACTAACCTCGGAGTACACCAACAAGCAACATTATAAAGAAAACAGAAAGGCAAAACTATCAGAATGCACGTAGCACTCACGACAAAATAAACAGATACTAGTGTCACTGCAGAAGCTCCTGACCCCTGACTTGTCCAAGAGCTTCCCGTGTGAGGTAAGACCCTGCTCCTTTGAGGAGCAGCAGCTGCAGCTGGGTTTTTAACTCCGAGCCAACAGCAGCTTCCACACTCGGCAGGCTGGGAGCGGGGAGAACCTGGGCGCTGACGCCCAGGAGGCAACAACGGCAGCTGCGCTCCCACACCGCGGCGGAAGAAACACTGCCTGCCTGAAAATCCGACAGAGGCAAAGGGCTCGCGGATTGGAAAATCCTTGTTCACGAGCCCAAATGAGTGATTGACGAGCTGTTGTCCAGGCTAGGGACTGAATGTTCTCGAAGAGGCAAGCAGGCAGAGGGCCATTTTGAAGCTGGCGACACTGGCGGTGCACCTCCAAGGGTCAGGCAGGGGGAGGCGCTGCGAGGCTCGCAAGTAACAGTAAAGTGAGTCCGATGTGTTACCCGAGGTTACAGATTCTCTGAACTTAATGGCGCTAAATCAAAGCGCTGTTAAACAGGGCAACGTTGAATGACATTTCTAAAAGACTCACTAATAAACCCAGTGAGAATCAAACAGGAATTTGTTCATGATGGCCTCTGATGCACCATAATAATTCTGTAATTCTGTTGCTCGGGGGGGGTGGGGGGGTAGCAATGTGGAACTTATTACCACAGGGAATTAATAGGTTTAAGGGGGAAACAAGTGAAATATTCAAAGGAGTTTGGAGTGTCAGGATATTTTGAGTAAAGTTTGACAAAGTGAGCTGGGAGTAAAGTGGGCGACATGATGGCTCAGTGGTTAGCACTGCTACCTCACAGCGCTAGGGACCAGGGTTCAATTCCCACCTCGGGGAACTTTCTGTGTGGGAGTTTGTACAATCTCCCCGTGTCTGCGTGGGTTTCCTCCGGTTTCCTCCCACTGTCACAAAGATGTGCAGGTTAGGTGAATTGGCCATGCTAAATTGCCCGTAGTGTTAGGTGGATTAGTCAGGGGTAAATAGAGGGGGGTGGGTTTCTCTTCGGAGGGCCGGTGTGGACTTGTTGGGCCGAAGGGCCTGTTTCCACACTGTAGGGAATCTAATCTAATCTTATGATCACATCAACCGGTTGCTCTGAATGGTTGTGGTGTTATTTTGAATCCGCACCGTTCTACATAAAAGAAGGGATCAGCTTGCTTTCTAACTCGCCTGATCTTAACTCTGTGTCAGCAGGTGACATTTGAAGGTGTTAAAATCTTGCCCATTACGTCCAAAGGGAACCAGTTTTATCTGAACTCTGCTGCGGGGCGTGTCTGAACGTACCTGAGCTGTGCAGTTCTGCAGCTTCGAGAAGCCATCGAAGGTGACAGTCCAACTGATGCTGACGTTGGCGGCAGTCTCGTTGCTAACTCTCACCTTGATGGGCTTGGCTGGCAGGACTGAACAAGAAACAACAATTGGTGCACAGCAAGAGGCAAGGAACGGGCCTCGGACCGTGGTGCCAATGCAATTCCCCTGCCCAGCGAGTGTATCGTGTGGGTAATGATGGCCCAACCACAGTGCTCCCCCCCCCCAGAACAGAGGCTCTACCCAATACTCCGCATCCAGGATGTGTCTGCTCATTGGATTGAAAACGACAGAACAAGAGTGAATTATCACTGCATGTGCTTGGGAATCATGCAGCACCTCACTCTTAGGTGTGACTGTCCTCGAAACACATCAGGCAGCCTGAAGGACCACGACGGACTGAACTGCGCACTGTTACCGAGACAGCCTTCCCCCAAACAGGGCAGTTCCCCCTTAAAGAGGGACGTGCATTAGCGGTCTCCAATTAAAACCACATTACCAACAGTTACCACGACTCACAAAGCAACAGCAAAAAGTTCTCTCTCTTAAATAGGGAAGGGGGGGGCAGAAAGCGGCAAAGTGTGGGGGGGAGAAAGGAGTGTGGGAGGAGTAAGGGGTGAGGGGTGGGGGTGGGGAGAAAGGGGTGGGGGGAGAAAGGAGTCAGGGGTGGAGGTGGGGGGAGAAAGGGGACAGGGGTGAGAAAGGGGTGAGGGGGAGAAAGAGGGGTGGGGGGAGAGAGAGAAAGAGGGGTGGGGGGAGAGAGAGAAAGAGGGGTGGGGGGAGAGAGAGAAAGAGGGGTGGGGGGAGAGAGAGAAAGAGGGGTGGGGGGAGAGAGAGAAAGAGGGGTGGGGGGAGAGAGAGAAAGAGGGGTGGGGGGAGAGAGAGAAAGAGGGGTGGGGGGAGAGAGAGAAAGAGGGGTGGGGGGAGAGAGAGAAAGAGGGGTGGGGGGAGAGAGAGAAAGAGGGGTGGGGGGAGAGAGAGAAAGAGGGGTGGGGGGAGAGAGAAAGAGGGGTGGGGGGAGAGAGAAAGAGGGGTGGGGGGAGAGAGAAAGAGGGGTGGGGGGGAGAGAAAGAGGGGTGGGGGGGAGAGAAAGAGGGGTGGGGGGAGAGAAAGAGGGGTGGGGGGAGAGAAAAAGAGGGGTGGGGGAGAGAGAAAGAGGGGTGGGGGAGAGAGAAAGAGGGGTGGGGAGGGAGAGAAAGAGGGGTGGGGAGGGAGAGAAAGAGGGGTGGGGAGGGAGAGAAAGAGGGGTGGGGAGGGAGAGAAAGAGGGGTGGGGAGGGAGAGAAAGAGGGGTGGGGAGGGAGAGAAAGAGGGGTGGGGGGGAGAGAAAGAGGGGTGTGGGGAGAGAAAGAGGGGTGGGGGGGAGAGAAAGAGGGTTGGGGGGGAGAGAAAGATGGGTGGGGGGGGAGAGAAAGAGGGGTGGGGGGGAGAGAAAGAGGGGTGGGGGGAGGGGAGAGAAAAAGAGGAACACCTTAAAGGAACAATGTGTTGAATGGAGTCAGTTCCAGAACTGAGGGCGGGAAGGCCACAGCCTGGAATGGTGAGACCCATTAAAGTTGGGGAGGGGGTTGCACGAGGAGAGCATTGGACGGTTGGAGAGATTACACAGATAGGGAAGGGCAGGGAGTTCACAATTTAAAATTCAGGCATTCTCAGAGTGGGAGCCAATGTAACCCTGGGAGTACAGGCTGACAGGTAAACACAGCACTTGCTGCCAGTGTGGAGTTGGGAGGTAACAAGGTTATTTGATGAGCTCAGTTGTACGAAGGTTGGTTCAGGAGAGCACTGGAATAAGGAGCAGAGGATGGATAAAGAGTTTGACAGGCAGGAATTGCAGGCGGTGCCATTGTGAACTGACCTTTGACTTTGACGCTAGCCGTCCTGGAAACAGCTACACCCTTCGAGTTGCGTGCTTCACAAGTGAAGGTGGTCGGTGTTTCAATTCCTGCGGGCAGAGAGGGCACACAGACAGGGCATTACACTCAACGATTAAAAGACCTTCGCCCAATCCCATCACACGTCCACAACCAAAGAGACAAAGGGAGGGAGAAGCTGGCCGTGGGTTGGTTTTGTATCAGGGACAGACTGAGATACCACGGTAAATCAGGAAAGTCTGGGAAGTGGCCAGTTCCAGCTAAGGCTGAGGCTGAGGTAGGCCAATATGGTCAGCATGAGAGGAACAGGAGAAGTCTACGCCAGCTGCTCTGCCTGTCGTCTGACCATGTGACCTCAACTGCCTCCTTCGATACCTCAACAATACCAAAACCCATTCACCTCAGTCTTTGCGTCTCCAGTTAAGTCCCCGGCAGCCATATTGCTTTTGTGGGAAGTGACTCAGAGAGATGTTGTGAAACTTGAAAGAGTTCAGAAAAGATTTACAAGGATGTTGCCAGGGTTGGAGGATCTGAGCTATAGACAGAGGCTGAACAGGCTGGAGCTGTTTTCCCTGGAGCGTCGGAGGCTGAGGGGTGACCTTATAGAGGTTTATAAAATTATGAGGGGCATGGATAGGGTAAATAGGCAAAGTCTTTTCTCTGAGGTGGGGGAGTCCAGAACTAGAGGGCATAAGTTGAGGGTGAGAGGGGGAAAAATTTAAAAGGGACCTAAGGGGCAACTTTTTCACACAGTGTGGGACATGTATGGAATGAGCTGCCAGAGGAAGTGGTGGAGGCTAGTACAATTACAACATTTAAGAGGCATTTGGATGGGTATATGAATAGGAAGGGTTTGGAGGGATATGGGCCGGGTACTGGCAGGTGAGACTAGATTGGGTTGGGATATCTGGTCGGCATGGACGGGTTGGACCAAAGGGTCTGTCTCCATGCTGCACATCTCTATGACTCTCAGATTTCTACCACCCTCTACACGAGGAATTCTTTCCTGATGTGACTTCTGGATGGGCTGTTTCTATCGGTAGCTCTTACACTGGCAAGTTCAGCAGGGGAAACGACAGCCTCTGGGCAAATGGAAGCCCCAGGCTGGATAACCCACACTCACAGGCAGGCATAATACGGGCCACTGCAGGCCACAGTCAACAAGTTCTGTTTCAAAATGTGGTCTCTCAACATGGAGAGCGAGTGGATCCATTATTCGATATAGAAACCATCGGAACCCCTCGGTTAGATTCTAGTCTGCAGCTCACTCTCTGGTATCCATTATTCTATACAGAAACCATCCAAACCCCTCAAATAGATTCCAGTCTGTGTGCGTACCCTGTTATATGAATCGTTTGCATGGAATTAAATTGCGTGTGTGTTTGTTCACGCTGAATTCTGTCTCTGAGCCTTGCACAGCATGTTCGGGTCTCCAGGCACGTGCGGATGCTGCAAACCGTGGTGTTCTGGCAATAAGCCCCGGGGCCAGCAGTTACAAGAAACCTTCCTCCAAACGCATTGAGCTTGCGCAGCTCTGTCAGAAGGAATGTGGCTGGCAGGGGGACAGGGTGGTGGCCAGGGGGGGAGGAAGCTGCTGACAGCTGCTTTGCATAAAAAAAAATGCAGATCAGCAAATATATTCACCAAGCAGTTCACAAACGAGCAGCAACGCAAGCTGTAACCTGCTGGCTTCAAGCTGGAGCACTCTCGGAGCATGTTAATCTAATCGGCTCTCAATGGGGCAAGTGGGAGGACGAGAACTCCTGTTGGCTTCAGGAAAGGGAATTGATTGGAAAATACAACTGGTGCCACATCAGGCGGGCAGCATTGGCATTTCTTAACAGCCTCGTCGCCACAAAACCCACATTCTCGGCCACAAAGGAACACACCCCTCCCTACAACCTAGCTGGGATGGTACCCTGTGTGAACACAGCCCTCCAGTGCCAAACGTCTTACTGCCAGAAAGCACAGCAAAATGCCAACAGCTCCGAACACACAATTGCTTATTCATTTGGGCGACACGGGTGGAATCTAATCCCCGCCCAGGACAATCTTATCGGAAGGAAGGTATTGATTGAAGGATGCCCACTGACAGCCATAAATCCCATTCAGAGAGCAAAGGGCACTGCAGCAATGCTGTCATCAACCGCCATTCGAGGGATCTGAGAGATGATTCCAATGCAATCATCAAATTTCATCCAAAGAGCCCAACAACACCGAGAGCGTCAGAGGCCAATGCTGGGATCCACTAACAGTTAGAGACGTTGATACACTGGGACTGTACTCAACTCACTGTGAGTAAGTAAAATATCGATCGTGAACTGTCTCAGGTGACCTTCTCAGGCTAATGTCAACAGTGACAGTTAGTGTGATCAATACTGACACAGTTCACTATCGATACATAGACAAACTCCCAGTGAGACAGTTCACTATCAATACAGAGACAACCTCCCAGTGAGACAGTTCACTATTGTTACAGAGACAAACTCCCAGTGAGACAGTTCACTATCGATACAGAGACAAATTCCCAGTGAGACAGTTCACTATCGATACAGAGACAAACTCCCAGTGAGACAGTTCACTATCGATACAGAGACAAACTCCCAGTGAGACAGTTCACTATCGATACAGAGACAAACTCCCAGTGAGACAGTTCACTATCGATACAGAGACAAACTCCCAGTGTGACAGTTCACTATCGATACACGTGGAGTTCCGCAGTGATCAGTTCTGGGTCCTCTGCTGTTCGTAATTTTTATTAATGACTTGGATGAGGGAGTCGAAGGGTGGGTCAGTAAATTTGCAGATGATACGAAGATTGGTGGAGTTGTGGATAGTGAGGAGGGCTCTTGTTGGCTGCAAAGGGACTTAGATATGATGCAGATCTGGGCTGAGGAGTGGCAGATGGAGTTCAACCCTGCCAAGTGTGAGGTTGTCCATTTTGGAAAGACAAATAAGAATGCGGAATACAGGGTTAACGGTAGGGTTCTTAGTGAGGTGGAGGAACAGAGGGATCTTGGGGTCTATGTTCATAGATCTTTGAAAGTTGCCACTCAGGTGGATAGAGCTTGTAAGAAGGCCTATGGTGTATTAGCGTTCATTAGCAGAGGGATTGAATTCAAGAGTCGTGAAGCGATGTTACAGCTGTACAGGACTTTGGTTAGGCCACATTTGGAGTACTGTGTGCAGTTCTGGTCGCCTCACTTTAGGAAAGATGTGGAAGCTTTGGAGAGGGTGCAGAGAAGGTTTACCAGGATGTTGCCTGGAATGCAGAATAGGTCGTACGAGGATAGGTTGAGAATGCTAGGCCTTTTCTCATTGGAACGGCAAAGGATGAGGGGAGTTTGATAGAGGTTTATAAGATGATCAGAGGAATAGATAGAGTAGACAGTCAGAAACTTTTTCCCCGGGTACAACAGAGTGTTACAAGGGGACATAAATTTAAGGTAAAGGGTGGAAGGTATAGGGGAGATGTCAGGGGTGGGTTCTTTACCCAGAGAGTGGTGGGGGCATGGAATGCGCTGCCTGTGGGAGTGGTAGAGTCTGAAAATTTTTTGGTGACCTTTAAGCGGCAATTGGATAGGTACATGGATGGGTGCTTAAGCTAGGACAAATGTTCGGCACAACATCGTGGGCCGAAGGGCCTGTTCTGTGCTGTATTGTTCTATGTTCTATGTTCTATGATACAGAGACAAACTCCCAGTGAGACAGTTCACTATCGATACAGAGACAAACTCCCAGTGAGACAGTGGCCCTAGCGTTCGGAGAGCTTGGAATCACTAACAATATAACAAACAACTAACATTAGATGACTATAATGTAGATGATACTCACAAGACGTACCTTTCAGGGTCAGCACTGAAGGGGATTCTTTTCTTGTTCCTTCAACTACCACCTCTCCCATCATCCACACAATCTCGGTCGGCTCTGGCCTTCCAATAGCAGCACATGTCAAGTTGAAGGGTGTATTTTTAAACACGATGGTGTCCTGTGGCTGCACTGTAATGTATGGAAGACCTAATGGGAGAGAAAAAAAGAAAACTTGTCACAGATTAAGTACTTAAGACCTAAATATAGGAGCTCTCCCAAGAAATAATACTGATACTCTACTGTCTGCAGGTACCTGTCCTGAATTTACCACCCAACTTTCAAACAGATAGAATCATTATTCCAAATCACTATTGTTAGTATGCACCCATACTAATGTTTAATACTGATCTTGTAATGTCCACCACCTCAGATATATACAATGACCATTTGTCTAAATGCTACACACTGATCTCTCCCTGTAAACAATAAAATGTGAGTATCATATACCACTCGCTCCCGACAATTACTTTCGATAAAAAACCCTGCAATTTCCAGTTTCCTGAACCCAGCACCATTATCCCAGATGGGAGCCCTACAACATTGTCCACTGATGTATGAGGAGAGATTGATGAGGTTAGGATTGTTTTCGCTGAAGTTCAGATGAATGAGGTTGGGGTGGGGGGGGAAATCTCATCGAGACTTATAAACCTCTAACAGGACTAGACAGGGTGGGTGCATGGAGGATGTTCCCGATGGTGGGTGCATCCAGAACCAGGGGTCACAGTCTGAGGATTTGGGGTTGACCATTGAGGACAGAGATGAAGAGACATTCCTTCATCCAAAGAGTGGGCATCCTGTGAAATTCATTGCCACAGGAAGCAGTTGATGCCAAAACATTGGATGTCTTCAAGAGGCAATGAGATGTAGCACTTGGGGCAAACGGGATCAAAGGTCATAGGGAGAAAGCAGGATTAGGCTATTGGGTTGGACAATCATGACGCATGGCTGAGCAGGCTTGAAGGGCCGAGTGGCCTCCTCCTACTGCGATCTTCGTTGTTTCTACGTTTTTTTTTTAAGCCTTGTATGATTATCCGAGCTGTAATCTGGCCAATATGCATGAAGCCAGCACTCTGACACCACTCGGCACCGTCCCTATCTCCCAATCTCAAATCCGCTTTGACAAAGCCCGACACACGCTGACTGCCTCTCCCTTGCCCAGGACAACATTTGTATTTCCTTCCTCACCTTCCACAGCCAGAAATGCCTTCTTGGAGTTGGTATGAACACCGTTCACAGTCGCCACACACCAATACCAGCCCATGTCTGTCTGCTGCACATCCACCAACCTGATGAAAGAGAGAAGCAGAGATTTGGCGTCGTGAACCTGACGGCAAATAAGCTTTTTTTTGGTTCAACTACCGAAGTAACATCATCGACTTAATTCAAAGAGACAACGCAAGATCTGATTTTTTTGTGTGTGCTTTTCTCCTTTCTGTCGGGATTCTGACTCTGCGAAACAGAGCCACACAGGCCGGGCAGAGTTCAATCAGAAATCCGGACCAAGTGGCCTGAACTCACGGTCAGGGTCATGCCAGCAATTGAACTTCATGCCCCCTGACCAGTTGAGGATCATGGCCACTCAGGTGGTAAGTGCCAACCAGCAGATAGCAGGCAAAGGCTGGTGCCAGGATCAAACCTGGTCCACTTCCTGCCGAGGTCAAAATGCCCTGAGCAATGTTTGAGATCACACCCGACCAAGGCCACTTGGATTAAAAGACTAGCAAAATTTCGCCTTTTGAGGGCAGCTTTAGGACCTGCGTTGAGAGAAAGGGGAGTAGAGACAGAAACCCTCAGCTCATTTGAAAAGGTTTTCGGATCTGCACCTGAAGTCCCATAATCCCAGGAAATAACAGACCAACCGGGATCAGGCTGGGTATCACTGGGTACCAGTGACAGAGGGCCAAGTGACCTCTCTCTGTGCCATTAATCTTCGCTGATTCATGACTTCAGGATTCCATCTAGTGCGGTTTTAAAATACCGTTAAGAAACGTATTTGTGAAGAGGAGTCACGGGGGACTCGAAATGTGAACTCAGTTTCACTCCCCACTGATGATGACAGGCCTCTGCTTTACAGGTTCCCTGATAAATTGGGAAGTCGCTATGGACGCTTTAGTCAAGGGGGGGGGAGAGCACTCATTTTATCCACTTTCCCCATGAGCTCAGCACCCCTCAGCTGGGGAGAATGGACTGACCCACCACACTGGAGTACAATGATTTCCCAAAGCCCCTGGAACCAGACTCATTGGCCTTAGCTATAGCTCTAGTGACAAGCTGATGTCTAACTCTGACGGGTATTAGCACAGTAAGAAAGATTTGTATTTGTGCACCACTGGGGCTCTCCAACCTTCCTAGCAAGGGGCCATTTTCCTGCCTTTTCTCCATCGATGGGGCCAGTGTTACTTTGGTTGAGGGGCTCTGGAGGTGACAGGGGAGGTATAAGACCTTGGGGTTGGCGGGGTGGCAGGAGGGGTGCAGAATGCTGACTGCTGGATCCATTAGGGAGGGTGGGGTCATCATACGTGTGGGGAGCTAATGCTGACTCACTCCCCTCCAGTCTCTCCCAAGCCCCCTCTTTCTCCTTTGCGCCAATCTCTCATCCCAGCCCCTCTCTCCACCCACTTTCCTCTGTCCCCCTCATCTCTCTCTCTGTTCATCTCCACCTTCCTCTTTCCCCATCTCTCTCTTTCTCTCTGCCCCACTTTCCTGCTCTGTCCCAATGTCTCCCCCTCCGTCCTTACTTCTCTCTCTTCTACATCCCACCTGCCTACCTCTTTCTCCTCTGTCCCATTCCATCTCTGACCATCTCTGTCTTTCTCTCTCTCCCTCTCTTTCATTCTCTCTCTCTCTCCTCATTCCTCCTCCTCCCCACCACATCCTTCTTTATGGCAGCCATTTTCCAGAACTAATCCTTTGTCCAAATTCTAACCTGCAGCACACATACGACCCCTGCACCCACACTCTCCTTTTAACCATCAACATCGGAATATCCTGTCAGGAAAGTCCTGGGAGAAATTCAAGCTTTACAATCTGGTAAAGTGAGTCATCTGGAAGTCGGTGGACCAGATACAAAACACCCCACGGGCTGTGTATTGGATAACCCTGATTACAGAAGCTTACACACACTCAGGTGTGCTTCCCTGGCAATGAAGTAGTTTTGAAGTTTATCACTATTATATAATACAGGAACCAATGCACTCAATTTGCAATGGAGTACAGTGTCCAGTTCTAGTCACCCTGTTTATAGGAAGGATATTATTAAGCTGAAGAGGGTTCAGAAAACGATTTACTATTATGTTGCCAGGAATGGAGGGTTTGAGTTGCTGGAGAGGCCGGGACGATTTTTCACTGGAGCGTAGGAGGTTGACGGGTGACCTTATAGAAGTTTATAAAATCAAAAGGGGTATAGGTAAGGTGAATGGCAGATGACCTTTCCCGAGGGTAGGAGAGTTCAAGACTTGGGGCACATTTTTAAGGTGAGAGGAGAAAGATTTTAAAAAGGACATGAGGGGCAACGTTTTTACATAAAGCGTGTTGTGTGTGTGGAATGAACTCCCAGAGGAAGTGGTCGATGTGGATACAACATTGAAAAGATACCTGGATAAGTACATGAATAGGAAAGGTTTGGAGGGATATGGGCCAAGCGCAGGCAGGTGGGCCTAATTTGGTTTAGGCTCATGGTTGGACAGGTTGGACCAAAGGGTCTGTTTCCGTGCTGTATGACTCTATGACTCTAATTTACTCTTAGGAAGCTCCTAGGACAGTTATGAGTTAATAAGTGAGAACCTGGTTTAAGGAGGTTGGATGAGAGTTAAATATTAGAAAGCACCACAGAAGCATTCTCTCCTTTGTCATATTAGCGCGAGATCTTCTACATTAATGGAACGGGGCACACTTAATATTTCATCCAAGATTCTCTGACAGTGCACCAAACCCCCTCCCCTTCCCATCCCCCTCTTGGCTGTACAGTGGGACCATCGCCTTCAGGTCAACTCCATGGAGTGGAGCTTTCACCCACTCCAGTGACAGGGAGGGATCCTGGTCCAGGTTTTCAGTGGGATTACCTGATGTTGCTCAGAAACTCGTCCTCGCCGACGTGAATGTTTATGAAATCCGCGCTGCGCAGCTCTTCGCCGTCCTTCACCCAGATGATGGACGGCGGCTCCGTGAACCCCTTCAGCCGACATCGTATCTGAGCGTTCAGGCCCAGGGACACGGTCAGGTTGGTGGGGTTCAGCACAAACTCCAACCCTGGCAAAATAAGAAAAGGCAAGGAATAAGCCAAACCAGGCCACCAAGCTGGATCTGCTGAACAAGAACATCAATGGGCAGCACGGTGGCTCAGTGGTTAGCACCACTGCCTCACAGCGCCAGGGACCCGGGTTCAGTTCCAGAATCGGGCCACTGTCTGTGTGGAGTTTGCACATTCTCCCCGTGACTGTGTAGGTTTCCTGCGGGTGCTCCAGTTTCCTCCCACAATCTAAAGATGTGCAGGTCAGGTGAACTGTCCATGCTAAATTGCCCACAGTGTTCAGGGATGTGTAGGTTAGGTGCATTCGTCAGGGTAAGTGTAAAGTAATAGGTTCAGTGAATGGGTCTATGTGGGTTACTCTTCAGAGGGACAGTATGGACTTGTTGGGCCAAAGGGCCTGTAGGGAGTCTGTGATTCTATGATCAATAGTAGGGTTTATAGACAACTGGATTCTCAAAGATTGGCCCTGCCCCCTCCAGGTTGTACTAAGCGTTAGATCTCCTCATAGTCCTGTGAAGAAAGAGGCCAAAGTTGTATCTAGCCAGTATAGCTTGGACTCCCTTGTACAGAGAAGGTTAAAAAATGACCAAGTTGACATGATTAGAGTCAAAGCAGTTGCTTGGACAGAGAGAGGGAAAATAATGACTTCCTGTTGTGGTAGGGTCCAGAAGGAAATATGTGCTTAAAATTAAATCTAAATCAGTCAGGCCTGATTTATGAGGAGCAATGATACAAATTAGGCCTGTTACCGTTAAATTTCAAAGGTTAATGGGTGACCTGTGCGAAGTCTTCAAGATATTAACAGGGAAGGAGGTAACAATAAACTATTTCCATTGGTTGGAGATTCTAGAGGAGGGAGCAGCTGCTGAGAATTAGGGACAGAGCTTCCAGGAGAAATGAGGTAGAGGTTTGGAACTCTCTTCCACAAATGGCAGCGGGTGCTGGATCAGCTGTTAATGTTAAATCTGAAATAAACAGGTTTTTTTTTGTTAAGCAGAGGTATTATGGGATATGGCCCACATGTGGAGTTAGGCCACAGATCAATGGTGCAACAGGCTCGTTGGGCTGAATGGCCTACTCCTGTTCCTATTCCTAAGTCAGGAAAGGCTTCCTCACACAAAAGGAAGTAGGAATCTGAAACTCTTCCCAAACATAATTGTTGAGGCCTTTTTTTGAGTGTATGTGTGAGAGAAGCAGAGGTGAGGGGGAGGGAATCTTTTCGAGGACAACAAAATGCAGATTGATAACTTTGTTGTTCGATGAGCTTCCTGACCTCTGACAGGTGGAGAATTCAGCAAGAGATCAGTCACGATCTATTCAAATGATTGAATAGTCCTGAAGGGCTGAACTGCCCCCTTCTATTCCCATGATGCTCTGTTCCAAAGCCCATCTCATGCTGGGCTAGCCAAAAGAGATTACTAGCTCCGAGCATCTCAGAGCTATGGCAGGATCCAGGCAGGGATTGGGCACGGGAGAAGAGGATTGACACTGATTTCCCATTCCTGACTGTTATCTAATGACCATTGGTGGGAAAGTGTTCTGATATCCAATACTTTGAGGATCCCAGCACGAAAAAGACCAATGCATCAGGAGACAGTTTATCAATAATATGGTTTAATAAGGGAAAGTCTAAAAAGCTAAGTGTGCTTAATTAAGTTCATTAATGTAGTAACTGAAGTGGAAATTTGTGGTATCGTGTCTCCGACAGTTCAAAATACATTTAGTAAAGTGATTGCTCAACAGTACAGAATGCAAGCATTGCTAAAAAAAAGTGACATGAAGCCAAGAACTCTTTGCCTTGCACCCATCAGGACTGAAATGCAAAAAAAAAGTTTTAGGAAGGAAACAACAATTTAGACAGCATGAGGAGAGTGTGTTGATTGGTTTGCACAGAGTTAACATGGAGATGCAGCAAGTCTTGTTAACTACCATAAGACCATAAGAAATAGGAGTGGAAGCAAGGCCATTCAGCCCCTCGAGTCCACTCCGCCATTTAATCATGGCTGATGGGCATTTCAACTCCACTTACCCACACTCTCCCCCATATCCCTTAATTCCTTGCAAGATCAAGAATTTATCAATCTCTGCCTTGAAGACACCCAATGCCCGGCCTCCACTGCACTCTGTGGCAATGAATTCCACAGGCCCACCACTCTCTGGCTGAAGAAATGTCTCCTCATTTCCGTTCTAAATTGACCCCCTCTAATTCTAAGGCTGTGCCCACGGGTCCTAGTATCACCGTCTGACAGAAACAACTTCCCAGCGTTCATCCTTTCTAAGCCATACATTATCTTGTAAGTTTCTATTAGATCTCCCCTCAACCTTCTAAACTCTAATGAATACAATCCCAGGATCCTCAGCCGTTCATCGTATGTTAGGTCTAACATGCAAGGGATCATCCGTGTGAATCTCCGCTGGACACGCTCCAGTGCCAGTATGTCCTTCCTGAGGTGTGAGGCCCAAAACTGGACACAATATTCTAACCGGAGCCTAACTAGAGATTTATAAAGTCTCAGTAGCACTTCACTGTTTTTATATTCCAACCCTCTTGAAATGAATGACAACATTACATTTGCTTTCTTAACTACAGACTCAACCTGCAAGTCAACCAATCCTAGTTTAGTCATTTCAGTCTAGGCAGGGCCACTTTTGATTGGACAAAGTGCTCTGCCCCAGCAGTTTCCTCATCGGAAGAGATACAATGTGTGGACATTATCTTTTTCAGATAATAGAGTCGAAAAATACTATTTAATGAGCTTGACAGCAAAGTCGAGGCCTGTGGGATTAAAGGGACAAGGGGGGCGGGGGGTGCCAACAATCTGAAACAAAAATGAGACATCGCACAGTATCCCCACAGGTCACAGTGGGGTCAAACTTTCCCTGAAAGAGTTTGTTGTGCATAACAGCTTTTCAATATCCCATACCACTAAATTTAACCAGAGTCAACACTGGAAGAGGCCTCTGTGCTATCTTCCCAAAGGCCATGCAGGTTCGCTTTTTAGTGCTAGCACTGGACAACTCAGTTTGCGACGTACAGTGACCTGCGCCTGTGTACGTAAGACAAACTTCCAACGTTTGCAACAAAAGCTCAGAAACGTCGCCCGCAGTGAGCAGAATCATAAAAGCCTTCAGGAAGGCGGAGAATTGGCAGGCATATGGCAGATGAAAAATTTTGCGGAGAAGTGTGAAATGATTCATTTTTGTAGGAAGAATGAGGGGAAAGAATAGAGACTGATTTGCAGTCTAGTGAAAGCGGGAGCCGAAAAGGACAAAACTAGCAAACACGAGGTGGCAGGGACACATGGCAAGGCTGATACAAAAGCAGATGGGATTCTTGGCTTTGTAATGAGAGACATGATGTACAAAAGCGAAGGTATTAGGCTACAGCTTTCTCCAGTCGAAGTCCTGTTACCTGCCAGCCTGTCAGAATGGGTGGTGCTGATTAAGTGCCAGCCAACAGGGCGTTACATGACTCAGGGCAGAAGTTACATGACTCTGTTCTGAAAGGGGAAGTGATCAAGCGCACCAGCACATCAGACCACTTCAGTAGAACCACCGCAACCGAACTGCAGGCTGACACCAGGTAAAACTGTGGCTCCCAGCTCTGGTTTTATAAAAGAGGATCGAGTTATCGGTCTTCACTAACTGACATCTGGTCTGACCGGTACAGCGAGTTGGTTTTAGCGCGATTGAAGAATTTAGACCATTATTTGTAGAACGCCAACTCTCCTTACTTGTGGCCCCCATTAATTTAAACGGCACGGCTACAGCACGATTTTCTTATAACGTGAGATCGAATGAGAATGGAACCATCGCGCTGTATCAGAACCTACTGTACATCACTGTCCAGATCCAAGGTTAACCTAACAATTTAATAAATTCGATTCAAAGCAGCAGATATTATTTTTGGCTTTCTTTTTAAGTGCCTGAGCACTGAAAGTGACCAACTTTTTGAAATAAAACTTCTCTGTGCAATGGTCACTCAAGACTTCCTGTTATGAATAACACTAGTTAGGCCTCAGCTGGAATATTGTATATGATAGTTAGCGCCACACATCAGAAAGGATGTTCAATCAATGCTGCTGATTCACTGGAACTGGCCCACAGAAGGCAATTTGGTTTTAACATGAAGAGGCTACAGAACTGGGCTGTTTTTTCAGATTAGATTCCCTACAGTCTGGAAACAGGCCCTTCGGCCCAACCAGTCCACACCGACCCTCCGAAGAGTAACCCACCCAGACTCATTTCCCTCTGACTAATGCACCTAACACAATGGGGCAAGTTAGCATGGCCAATTCACCCTGACCCACACATCTTTGGACTGTGGGAGGAAACCGGAGCACCCCGGAGGAAACACACGCAGACACGGGGAGAAGGTGTAAACTCCACACAGACAGCCGCCTGAGGCTGGAATCGAACCTGGGACCCTGGTGCTGTGAGGCAGCAGTGCTAACCACTGAGCCACCGTGCCACCCTTAGAACACGGACGGGGAAGGGCAATTTGGACGCAGTTGCTAACAGAAGGAGAAATTGTTTAAGTGCCAAAAAAAAACACAGAGGAAACGTAATTAAGATAATTAGTAAACGAAGCAAAAGGGTAGGGGATGAAAAAGTCTTTCAAAGTAGCAAGTCATTATGATCTGGAATGTACTGGCTAAATGGATAGCAGGAACCAATAATTAGAGGACTGGATAAGTACTTAAAAGGAGAGAAAAACATTCAGGGGACTAAGGAACCAGGCAGCACGACTAATTGGATAACTCTACCGGCAGGACGTGATTGCAGGAGGGGGTGCAGAGGAGCTTCAACCAGGATGTTGCCTGGGTTGGAGGGCTGTCACAAGGAGAGACTGGACAGGCTGGGTTAGTTTTCTTTGGAGCAGAGGAGGCTGGTTGTGGGGGAAAGGGTTTTATATGAGAGGCATAGGCAGGGTAGATAGCGAGAATCGTTTCCCTGTGGTCTAAGACCAGAGGATATAGGTTTAAGGTGAGGAGTAAGTGGGGACCCGAAGAAAGGTTATTTTTTTCACCCAGAGGGTGGTATGGAACGTGTTGCCCGAGAGGGTAGTAAAGGCAGGTACTCTCTCTGATTTACAGAAATAAAATGGGTGCCGAATAAAAGTACCAGCAAATTGGGGGGGGGAGGGAATGTTGGCCTTTGGGAAAAGGACAGGAATGGAACTCATGGTGGTTGGGAGGGGCAGGTGCTCAGAAATGACAGAATGAGTTGGAAACACTTGCGAGGGAAACTAAAAACGTGAGGAGACATTTCATAAGATAAATGCGAAGTAAGGAAAAAAACAGATGCTGTTCATGGTCTGAGAATGGTATGGAAATAACTAAGGATGAATATGAAAGGTAATGAGGAGTCTTGTTAGACTGGTATCTCAATATATACAAATCCAGAACAACGGTTAGCTGCTCAGTTGCTTACAGTGTGGCTCTAATAATGTCAAGGTGTGGTTTCAGTGGCAATGCAGGTCAAATCTGGGATCGGAACGCTCTGACTGATTGTCAGCGAAAACCTTCCCTCAGCTGACGGATCATAGCTCTTCCATGTTGAGGACCACATTAGAGGCTGCATTGAATATACTCTCAGTCAGGGTCTTCAGTGTCTACTGACTGAGATGTGGCTCAATAGTACCACGAGTAACCGTGCATCCCGAGTCCTGCTAGACTGACTGTGCGGCAGCTGGTGAGGGAGCCAACAAGAGAGAAGAGTTGATAGTTTGGTGAGGAGATGGTCCTATCTGCACAGAAACGTCTGTCCACTGTGGTATTGGTGGGTGCGACTATTGCATGGGACCCTGTGGAGCCACGGCCCAGAGCTCCAGTTTGACCACACCTTGAGAAGCATAGTGTGCCCAGTCTGACCCCCGAGACACAAGAACAAGCAGACTCATGGGCTGGAGGTCACCGAATCTTAGAGTTCTGAGTTACAAGGACAGATTTGGGAAAGACTTTACAAATTTGGAAGGAGACCTCCAAGAGGTGATTTCACAGTGGGAGATGAGTCAGAATCGCTGATCAGGGCAGGGAAAGCTACCGAGCAAAGAAGCTAAGAGGAGAAAGGTTATCGTTCTAAGTAAAGGGTTCCATGTCAGTGGTTTGTGCATTCTTTACAGTCAGGTGCAAGAAATCTGAAGGATGGGTTGCTCAGCAGACTGAGAGGTAGATGGAACACAGCAAGGTGGGGAGACAGCAAGTTGCTGTGGTCCGCTTTGGAATTAGCAACAGAATAGGGAAGAGATCCTACTGAGGGAATATCAGAAGTCAGGAACTAAAAACAAAATGTCAGGAGTAATAAACTCGCCTGGGACAGAGTGGGAAAGTTATCAGCTGGCTAAAGGAGTGGTGTGGAAAGCAGAGATGTCAATGTATGCAACACAGAGTATATGAGCTGCTTCTGTGGTAAAATCCTAGGGTCCGAGACACTGTGTTCTATAAATGAATAACACAGGGTGGGACAGGGACAGCTAGAAAGGACAGAAACCTAACAGTAAAGCAGCAGGAGAAGACAGCAAAGGTCAAGCTAAAGGAAGGAGTAAAAGCATAAATAGTCAAAGAGCAGGAAAAGTCATAGGAGGTAAAGATAACGACTAAAGACAGTGACAGAGGGGTAATACACACAAAAAAAAACTATTTGAACTACCACCATCACAAGCACATCCTTCCTTAAATATGGAGAAGGCTGCACAGAGTATTATGGGTTGTGGGTGTCACTGGTCGGGCCAGCATTCATTGCCGATTCCTGAGATAGTGAGCTGCCTTCTTGAACCATGTGTTGTAGGTTGACCCACAATCCCCTTGGGGAGAGAGTTCCAGGATGTTGACCCAGTGACAGGGGGGTGGTGGGATGGGGTTAAGGTGATAATTAAGGGACCGATGCGGCCTACTTTCAGCTGTCGAGGCTCATGAGGCCAGGAAGATCTAGGCAAACTGGAATTTTGTGCAGGTTAAGTGAATTGGCCATGCTAAATTGCCCATAGTGTTAGGTGCATTTGTCACAGGTAAATATAGGGTCGGGGAATGGGTCTGGGTGGGTTACTCTTCAGAGGGTCAGTGTGGACTTGTTGGGCCGAAGGGCCTGTCTCCATACTGTAATCTAGAAAGCAGGTTAAACCAACGGCTGTCAGCTTCACTGAAATATTTAACTGGTCGGCAGCATCTGTATCACCCCTCTCCCGACCGCCCTTCACCTCTAAGGCAAATTAGCTCTCTCCCAAACCCTAGCCAACTCTCCCCCCCCCCACACGCTTTATCCACCTCTGTTAAACACAGATGTGATTTAATAGGTTGGTATCGGGATCGATTTTTTTTAAGATTCAACATCTCATCCAACCCTCACCCACTTATATATGGGAAGGGTGGTGGCGGTGAGGGAGGGGTCACCCATAAGTTACAGAAAGGGACATCAAAGAAGGATCACAGCACTAAAAGGTGGACACATCAGGAATTACTTCACGAAAGTGTTGAGCTTAAAATAAACATAAACACACTCAGGTGGAAGAAAGAAATATTTGAAGTATCAGCAAATATTTAAGATGATAAGATTCCAGGCCCGGATGACATACATCGTCTGTGCTGGTGTTTATAGCTCACCTAAGACGCCTCTCATTCTGTCTGCCTTGTCTCAGCCTCTCTCAATATCTTCCTCTCTCATTCCGGTTTCTTCAGAAAGTACCTCAGCTAGTTGCCTCAAATTTTTCTTGTGTTACTGAGTTCCACAGTATAACCACACTGAGGGAACACATTTCTCTTTATTTCCCAACTGGATTTATGTTATACTTTCGGTTCCTCAGTTTGGATTCAGCCAACGTGGAAACATTTCCTTTTCCCTGTCCTTTCTGTTGACAATGGAAAGGCTGCACATTAGCCTATACTGGTCGATTGAAAAGTTGGAACTCTGTCAAATCATTAGCGAACACCTAATCTTCCTCTACAATGCAAAACAAAACCCAGAAACGATCGAGCATAAGCAGAAGGTAACATTCTGGAAACTATACTGAAAGAAAGGCAGAGCTGATGGTCGAGAGACAGAAATGGTAATTTTTTTTAAAAGATTAATTCTTTGAAGAGAGCTGGTTCCTGTCACAAGTCATACACTTGGATTCTCAAAAGGCCTTCTCTGCACTGCTACACAGTGGATTCATATGGAAGGTGAAGGCAGGGTGAAAGGAAATGGGTGGTGAATTTGTAAAAAGCAGAAAGCTAAGAACAGGGATAAAGAATAGTCATTCAGGTTGAAGGAAAGTACAACATTACAGCAGGATCAGTGTGGGGCCATTGTTATTTCTAATACACCTTCAGAATTTGGACTCAGGAACAAGTTGAGCAATATCAACATTTGAAGGCTGTAGCAAACACTGAGGAATGACGCAGTTTACTTGAGAACTTGCAGACTAGACATGTGAGTAACAAATGGAACCTTAATTTAGATAAATGGTAACAACAATAAAAGTATCAGGCACATCTTACAAAATACTAAACTGAATGGGTTGGAGAACAAAGGGAACTAGGAAGAGATGAATAAATCATTGAAAGCAGCAATACAGCTTAGCAAAACAATTACAAGTGCCAACACAGCACTGAGATTTATTTGTAGGAGTCTAGAATTCAGAAGTGGTCAAAGCCTCATTAAACTGATATCGGACTCTGGTCAGATTGTGTTCACAGGGCTATGTACATACCTAGTCTTTACACTGTGAAAGGGACTTGGAAGCACTGTGAAAGGTTTAAAAGAAATTTGGTAAAGGATGGCAACAGAACTGAAAGATACCAGACTGAACATGTCAAGTCTGCTGCTTGAGAAAGGGATGTAGGTTGACCAATTTTTAAAAATATCAATGGAAAGGATAGGGAAAGAGAAACGTTTCCACGTTGGCAAAATCCAAACTGAGGAACCTAAACTATAAGGTAGTTACTGATAAATCCAATTGGGAAATAAGGAGACATGTGTTCACTCAGTGTGGTTATACTGTGGAACTCAGTTCCCCTAGAAATATTTGAGGCCAGTGCTATAATTTTATGGAATTGTTAAGGAAATGCAAATTGGAATAAAGGTCGAATCATACTGTGGACTCTCAGATACAGTAATGTTAGGAATGACTGAAGAATCGATTAATTATTACACTGGTGGGTGTGGGGGAGGGGCTGTGGGGAAAATTCTGGAGTCAGTCTGAAAGGATGTGCTAAGTAAGGTAGGCTGAAGGTCTTCTCAAACTGGGATGTATCTGGATGGGACAACCTTCCTCAAACTGGGATGTATCTGGATGGGACAACCTTCCTCAAACTGGGATGTATCTGGATGGGACAACCTTCCTCAAACTGGGATGTGTCTAGATGGGAGAACCTTCCTCAAACTGGGATCTGTCCAGATGGGTCACGTAGAGTCTGCAGAAGGAGGACAACCAGATACAAAGTTAGGAACACCTCTCATTCACAAATGTTCTGATGTATGAAGGTATAAAGGACCTCTATGTCTCCATTGACCACTGAACCCCTTTCCTGTTCCCCTTACCACAGACCAATTTTAAGGTGAGCGGCAGGAAGTTTAGAGAAGATGTGAGGAAAATGTTTCTTACCCAGATTGTGGTGGGGTCTGGAATGAACTGCCTGGGGGAGGGTAGTCGAGCCAGAAAACCTCACAACCTTTGTATGAGTACTTGAAACGTTCCAGCATTCAAGATGGAAAGTGAGATAAGTGTAGATTTCAAGTGGCTTTTTGTTAGTACATACTCAATGGGCCAAAGAGCCTCTTGTGTACTCTATGATTCTAATTAAACTGGATGTTTTGATTCTAAGTGCAGCTATTGATACATTACATGTGTCAGCTCCCCAGCTATTTTTCCATGAGGCCACTTCTACCTCCCATCCACCCTAATGAAGGAGTTACTCGGGGGGGGGGCGGGAGGGGGGGCCAATGGAGTGAGGGACGGAACAACGTTGAACCTTGACCTCTCCATCTGTACTACTGAGAGCCCAGAGTCCAGTGCCACATCAGCTTCTCACAGTCAGATTTACTTAGCAGCACCATACACAGGGAAATCAAAGCTAAACTGGGCAATAGGAGGGCTGCAGCTCAATTGACCAATCAAGACGGGAGGGCACCTTTGCCCATCCCTGCTCCCACCTTCAGCGTGCCTCGGCACAGTTTGTTTACACAGCAGTGACAGCACCAGGCAGAGCTCCATAAAGGTCAGAGCATAAATGAGTCATCATGGCTGCACCCAGCTCTCCTCGCCTCTAATATGCAACAAGTCAGATAAAGGGAGTGATGTCACCGCTACATTATTCATCCAGAAACTCGGCTAATCTTCTGGGGACCGTGGCAGATGTGGAATTTGAATTCAATCAAAAAAACACACAAAAACCAAAAGAACTGCGTATGCTGTAAATCAGAAACAACAACAGGAATTGCTGGAAAAGCTCAGCAGGTCTGGCAGCACCTAGGGAGAGAAATCAGAATTAACGTTTTGGGTCAGGTGATCACTCTGAACTGAAAACAAAGAAAAGACCCCAAATCTGGAAGTAAGAATCTGCTGATGATCATGGGTGGATGTGGAGTGCTGCATTTTGGTGGGGGCGGATTGGAGTGGGACTGGAGCACTTGATGGGGGTTCCCGGGGAGTGTTGCTGAACAAAGAGACCTTGGATTGCAGGTTCATAACTCCTTGAAAGTGGAGTCGCAGGTAGATAGGATAGTGAAGGTGGCATTTGGTATGCTTTCCTTTATTGGTCAGAGTATTGAGTACAGGAGTTGGGAGGTCATGTTGCAGGACATTGGTTAGGCCACTGTTGGAATATTGCATGCAATTCTGGTCTCCTTCCTATCAGAAGGATGTTGTGAAACTTGAATAGGTTCAGAAAAGATTTACAAGGATGTTGCCAGGGTTGGAGGATTTGAGCTACAGGGAGAGGCTGAACAGGCTGGGGCTGTTTTCCCTGGAGCGTCGGAGGCTGAGGGGTGACCTTATAGAGGTTTATGAAATCATGAGGGGCATGGATAGGGTAAATAGGCAAAGTCTTTTCCCTGGGGTCAGGGAGTCCAGAACTAGAGGGCATAGGTTTAGGGTGAGAGGGACAAGATATAAAAGAGATCTAAGGAGCAACCTTTTCATGCAGAGGGTGGTGCATGTGTGGAATGAGCTGCCAGGGGAAGTGGTGGAGGCTGGTACAATTGCATCATTTAAAAGGCATATGGATGGGTACACGAATGGGAAGGTTTATAGGGATATTGGCCAAGTGCTGGCAAATGGGACTAGATTAGGATATCTGGTCGGCATGGACGAATTGGACTGAAGGGTCTGTTTACATGCTGTACAGCTCTAAGACTCTGTGAAACCACTGTCGATTGTCCATCTGGCTCACCAATGTCCCTTTAGGGAAGGAAATCTGCCATGCTCACCTTGTCTGGCCTACAAGTGACCTCAACCCACTGTGGTGTCCTCTGATATGACTCAGTGAGTATCTCAGTTCGAGGACGGATTGGATAGGCAACAAATGCTGGCTAGCCAGTGGTCCCCTTGTCCCACAAGTGAAAAAGAAAAAAATAAGGAAGCTGGGAAAATAGTCAAGTCACTCAGTCACCAATCCTGTTCCTAACAGAGGCCATTAACTCTCAATGTTAAAAAACGAACAGTATCCCATGGTGCTATAGGAGGGCTGCAGCTCAATTGACCAATCAAGACGGGAGGGCACCTTTGCCCATCCCTGCTCCCACCTTCCAGTACCCTGGTCTGCGTCCATTCTAAAGCAAAGACGGTGAAACAGATGATCCGGGTCATTGCAAGGCTGCTGCTCATGGGATCTTCCTGTGTAAAGAATGGGCTAGTGCACCACCTACGTTACAATAGTGTAACAATGCTGTCACTTTGAAAAGGTTATTTTGTCCTTGATTTTTTTTTTCCCCCAAGTGAGGTCGTAAAGGCACAGGGATCACAATATCTGGTTTAACAATGACAGGGGAGTGGCCAGTTCTTTCAGTTCAAGTTTTCTTTCTAGTTTCCTTTTGCTGTAGTAGAGAAGCTGCTGCAGTCCAAAGAAAGGTTACAAGCTTCAGCAGATGATTCTTAATACATAGAGAACATAGAACAGTACAGGCCCTTCAGCCCGCGATGTTGTGCCAACCTTTATCCTACTCTAAGATCAAACTAACCTACATACCCTTCATTATACTATCATCCATGTGCCTATCCAAGAGTCGCTTAAATGTCCCTAACAGCCCATTTCAAAGGAGAGACAAATAACCTTAAACAACGTCTACTTACGGATAAAAGTAAGCAGGCGTTGAGAAAAGTAAGAGTTCAGTTTACATCCCTCCCCAGTGCACAGCACTCAGGAAACTTTTATTAAGCAATGAAAGGTAATACTTAAAATAAACAAGGCAGTGTTATATTCACTCAGTGTTGGTCTCATTTCCCAATTTAGATTCGGGAGCAAGATTCTTATCCTCAGTTTCAAGCTTAGTGTATGGTTTCTGTGCTGGTTAGAATATGCGACATAGAACATAAAACAGTACTGGCCCTTTGGCCCACAATGTTGTGCTGGCCTTTTATCTTACTCTAAGATCAGACTAATCTACATATCCTTCATTTTAATCTCATCCATGTGCCTATCCAAGTGTCGCTTAAATGGCCCTAATGTATCTGCCTCTATACCACTGCTGTCAGTGCATTTCACACACCCACTACTCTCTGTGTAAAGAACCTGCCTCCAATCACCTTAAAATTATGTCCCCTTGTGATAGACAATTCTGTCCTGGGAAAAAATCTCTGGTTATCCACTCTATCTAAGCCTCTCAACATCTTGTACACCTCTAGCAAGTCACCTCTCATCCTTCTTCACTCCAATGAGAAAAGCCCTAGCTCCTTCAACCTTTCTTCATAAGACATGCCCCCTAGTCCAGGCAGCATCCTGGTAATTCCCTCTGCATCTTCTCTAAAACTTCCACATCTTTCCTATAATGAGGCGACCAGAACTGAACACAATATCCCAAGTGTGGTCCAACCAGGGCTCTATAGAGCTGCAGCATAACCTCGCAACTCTTGAACTCAGTCCCCCGTTAATGAAATCCAACACACCATACGCCTTCTTAACAACCCTATCAACTTGGGTGGCAACTTTGAGGGATCTATGCACATGGACCCCAAGATCCCTCTGTTCCTCCACACCACCAAGAATCCTGCCTTCACCCAGTAATCTGCAGTCAAATTCAGCCTTCCAAAATGAATCACTTCACTCTTTTTCAGGTTGAATTCCATCTGCCAGAACTAATCAGCCCAGCTCTGCATCCTGTCAATGTCCCGTTGCAACCTGCAACAGCCCTTCACACTATGCACAACTCCACCAACCTTGGTGTAATCGGCAAACTTACTAACCCACCCTTCTACTTCCTCATTTATAAAAATCACAAAGAGCAGAGGTCCCAGAAGATATCCCTGTGGAACACCGCTGGTCACCGAGCCTCAGGCTGAATACTTTCCATCTACCACCACCCTATGTCTTCTATGGGCCTGTCAATTCTGTATCCAGGCAGCCAGATTTCCTTGTACTTCTTACTTTCCTCCTTACTTTCTGAATGAATCTACCATGGGGAACCTTATCAGACGCCTTGTACACCACATCCACTGCTCTCCCTTCATCAATGTGTTTTGTCACATCCTCAAGGAATTCAATAAAGCTAGTGAGGCATGACCTGCCCCTCACAAAGCCATGCTGACTATCTCTAATCAAGCTATGCTTTTCCAAATAATCATAAATTCTGTCTCTCAGAATCCTCTACAATCATAAGACTGATCGGTAATTGTTAGGATTATCCCTATTCCCTTTCTTGAATGAGGGAATAACATTTGCCACCTTCCAATCATCTGGTACTACTCTAGTGGACAGTGAAGATCATTGCCAAAGGTGCAGCAAGTGCTCCCTAAACAACCTCCACATTTCTGTCAAACATTTCCCTGAGAATATCTGCTCCCAATTTATGCTCCACAGTTCCTGCCAAATAACTACAATTTTATTGTAATTCCAACTCCCCCAATTAAATACTTTCTCATACCGTCTGCTCCTATCCCACTCGGAGTTGTGATCACTATCACTGAAATGCCCTCCCACCGAGAGATCTGACACCTGGCCTGGTTCGTTGCCAAGCACCAAATCCAATATGGCCTCCTCTCTAGTTGGCCTATTTACATATTGAGTCAGGAATCCTTCCTGGACACACCTGACAAAATCTGCTCCATCCAAACTACTTGCACCAAGGAGGTTCCAATCAATATTTGGGAAGTTGAAGTCACAACAACCTGTTACTTCCGCACCTTTCCAAAATCTGCTTCCCAATCTGCTCCTCTGGGTCTCTGTTGCTACTGGGGAGTCGATAGTAAACTCCTTGACTGACTTTATTCTCTGAAATCTCTCCTGTCAGCATGAACCTGTGTTTTGAATTTACCTTTTGCCAAGGGGTATGTTTATGGGATGTTACAGGAATTGGAACAGCTCCTTCGTTAAGTTGCTGCGTCGGGTCAGTTAAGTTTCCAATAGTTCAGTTATGTTAAATCCCGTTTTCTATTGTTTGTGTTTCAACTGTAGTGTTTAAATAAGTTCTGTTTTGCTTAAAGCCGAGTGGTTTGGCCAGCTGCATCACACCTGGAATATCCACCTCACATCTGTCTTTAAAATAAGAGGAAGTTAGAGCCTGGGCTACTTTCTTAAAAGATGTTGAGGAGGTCTGGCCTGATCCAAAGTGACTGGCCTTCGAAAGCACTTGATTGGCTGCGAGGTGCATTAAGACAGCCCAAGGTGGTGAAAAGGGTTATATCAATGCAATTCTTCTCCTTCCAATTTTATTTTTCCATAGATGTGAGGCTGCCGCTCACTTATGCTGACGTCAGGGAGGGTCGACGTTCGAAGTTCGGCCTCACAGCTAGATTTCCAGCCCCTTCCTCCCACCTCATCCCTAGCCCAGGTACCCTGTCCAACCCTGCCCCTTCCCCTAGACGCAGCAGTCACTGTCAACTGAGGCTGGGATCTTCCTGACCATGCAAGGCTCCACAAGACCTGGGCCCTGGACCATCCCCACTGCAACGCCTTCATCGATTTTATCCGTTAGCTCTGCACAGTGCTGTTCCTGTCTACAAGCCACGCCGGTAAACCGGTCTCCAAGTTGGAAAACAACCCCGAAACGTTGCTTGCTCAGAACTCTGACTCGGTCATAACTGGAGTGAGCCACCCTGATATATGAGTGGTGAATTGAGAAAACCCTCGCCAACCCCAGAGGCACCCAGCGGGCACAATCCTGAGGTTCCATTGGTATTGTCTTGCTGTGAGGGATATAAAGAGAGAGAGAGAGAGAGAGAGAGAGAGAGAGAAAGAGAGAAAGAGTGAAAAAGTGCAGGGGGGAGTTCTCCTCCCCATTTTCAGAACTTTGGGGGGTGAGGAGAGTGTGAGAAAGGACACAGTTGCCTTCGTCACCTCACCCCGATTTGGAAGTGGGGGCTTTCTCGTGGCAGAAAAATCCCAAAATTGGGTTAAAACTGGAGAGTGATTGCCTTCTGATAGGGGAGCAACATGATCATTGGCAGGAGATCACGTGTCGGACGCTCAGAGCTGAGCCTGTCCCAGCCCCAATGTGATAAGGCAGCCTGCTCTAGCCCCACTGTAGCCTGCTCCCTCTGTCCCACTGCGGCCTGCTCTCGCCCCACTGTAGCCTGCTCCCTCTGTCCCACTGCGGCCTGCTCCCAGCCCCACTGCGGCCTGCTCTAGCCCCACTGCGGCCTGCTCCCTCTGTCCCACTGCGGCAGGCTCCCAGCCCCACTGCGGCAGGCTCCCAGCCCCACTGCGGCAGGCTCCCAGCCCCCCTGCGGCCTGCTCCCAGCCCCACTGCGGCCTGCTCCCAGCCCCACTGCGGCCTGCTCCCAGCCCCACTGCGGCCTGCTCCCAGCCCCACTGCGGCCTGCTCCCAGCCCCACTGCGGCCTGCTCCCAGCCCCACTGCGGCCTGCTCCCTGTCCCACTGTAGCCTGCTCCCTCTGTCCCACTGTAGCCTGCTCCCAGCCCCACTGTGGCCTGCTCCCTCTGTCCCACTGTAGCCTGCCCCCAGACCCACTGCGGCCTGCTCCCAGACCCACTGCGGCCTGCTCCCAGACCCACTGCGGCCTGCTCCCAGACCCACTGCGGCCTGCTCCCAGACCCACTGCGGCCTGCTCCCAGACCCACTGCGGCCTGCTCCCAGACCCACTGCGGCCTGCTCCCAGACCCACTGCGGCCTGCTCCCAGACCCACTGCGGCCTGCTCCCAGACCCACTGCGGCCTGCTCCCAGACCCACTGTGGCCTGCTCCCAGACCCACTGCGGCCTGCTCCCAGACCCACTGCAGCCTGCTCCCAGACCCACTGCAGCCTGCTCCCAGACCCACTGCAGCCTGCTCCCAGACCCATTGCGGCCAGCTCCCAGACCCATTGCGGCCAGCTCCCAGACCCACTGCGGCCTGCTTCCTCTGTCCCACTGAGGCCTGCCCCAGCCCCACTGCGGCTTGTCCCAGCCCCACTGCGGCCTGCCCACCACTGCGGCCTGTCCCAGCCCCACTGCGGTCTGCCCCCTCTGCCTTTTAGCTACACTCTGACCTGGCCTCAGCTGTAGTGAATGTGGCAGAACATGTGGCAATGTGAGGTTCCCGGGCTGTATGCCAGCAGTCAGCTACCACAGCACTGTCAGTGCGCGGGACACACCCAGACTCCACAGCGCATTCACCCTGTCGGGCTGAAAGGGCAGAATGAAAGGCACTCTGCCACTGGTAGGAGGAATACATCTTGCGAAATCTGTTCAAGATTGGAGGCGGGCTCTCAGGAATCCTTATCAAGCTGCACTTCAGAAATGTTTAACTTCCTGGAACTAAAGAATCAAATCCAGTTTCACCAGCTAAAGGTGAAAACAATCTGGCTGTAATTAAAGATCTCCCTGGACTATATTTTCATTTAAATAGGCCCTGGTAAACCGGTTTCTCAAAGAAATCACAGTAGAGATTGTTACTTTTAAACCATACAATGTGATTGCTTTTAAAGTCTGCCAAACACTTTATTCTTCACAACCCTCGCAGGCGTTTTCCTTCCTCTCCACCCTGAGCCACACCTGCTCTCCTGTGTATGCAGACTATTCCACTGTATGCTGCATCACAGTTCAGCCTGATTTTATCTAGGCCGCAAACCTACCCACCTGTAGGCAGCACCAGGAACTCCTGCAGGATCCCGGCTGTTGTCGCACAGAACGCTGGAGAAACTCAGCGGGTTTGGCTTTGGAGAGGCTAGGCTTGGCTAAGAGTGGCTCAGCACTGCTGTCTCACAGCGCCAGGGACCCGGGTTCAATCCCAACCTTGGGTGACTGTCTGTGTGGGAGTTTGCACGTTCTCCCCGTGTCTGTGTGGGTTTCCTCCCACAGTCCAAAGATGTGCAGGTAGGCTGGACTGGCCATGGGAAATTGCCCATTGTGTTCAGGGATGTGTAGGTTAGGTGCATTAGTTAGGGGTAAATATAGGGTAGGGGAATGGGTCTGGGTGGGTTACTCTTCGGACGGTCAGTGTGGACTAGTTGGACCGAAGGGCCTGTTTCCACACTGTCGGGATTCTATGAAATGGAGTTGACGTTTCGAGTCTATGTTGCTTCTGCAAAACAGACTTCCTACAATTCTGAAGAATACCATGGCAGACCTGAAATGTTGTGAGTTTCTCCAGCACTCTCTGTGTTTTCAGATTTCCAGTGTCCGCTTTGACTATTTATTATTGATCACTGCTGTCCTCTCTTCCCACACCAGGGGCATTCACAGTAAAGACAACAACCTTCTGGTCTGAATTAGCTCAGTGCCCCACTTTGAAAGGGCTCTGCTCATTGCGTCAGTGCAGGAGTTAATAGGAATACCTGCGCCAGAAAACATCTCCCTCTACTTTCCTTCCTCTCGACAAACAGTGCGACTGCTCAGGGTACTGAGTCACAAGGTGAACGGACAGAGAAGGGGAAGCGATCGGCTCCAGTCTCATAGCTGCTCAGCAGCGTATGAAGTGAGGAGAAGGTTGGATCATCAGAAAGGCATGCTAACACTGCATAGACAATCGACTGCTTTTATGTAATGCTGCTGTGAGGGCGTGCACCACTACAGAGTGGGTTCAGAGCAGGAGGTTGGTTAGCAACAGCAAATGGGTTCCAGGTAGTGAGGAGTCACAAGGAAGAGGAGCGCGTTCAGGTCAGCGAGAGGTCTGGGGACAGGGAGCAGAATTGTGAAATGAACACAGCAGGGGCAGAGGCCATTTAGCCCCCTTGTGTCTGTACTAGCTCTCTGCAAGAGAACTCCAGCCAGTCCAACTTTGCCCATGTTTTCCCACAGTCCCGCAATCATTTCTTGCACCAGATAATTAATGCAATTCTCTTACGAGCGACACGATTAAACCTGCCTCCACCAAACTCTCACGCAGTGCATTCCAGAACCTAACCACTCGCTGTGCAAACAAGAATTTCCTCCTATCTCTGGTGGCTCTTTTGACGACAATTTAAATTGTCTTCTGTTTACCAATCTTCCACCGATGCAACGTCAACTCTTTATCCGCTCTGTATCTGTCACGATTCTGAACGTCAGTATCAGATCTCCTCCTTAAGGTGGACAACCATATCCAGCAACACACAATCTTCATCTCTGAAACCAACTGCGGAAATCTTTTCTGTACACTTTCGAAGACAATCACCTACATTTTAAAATGAATGGCCCAGTACAGCGTGCAAGACTGCTGTGAAGGCTGAACCCGGTTTGATTTAGATTTATCATCACTTCTATGCTTTTCCACTATGAGCCCCCTATTTCTAAACCCCAGGAACCACAGATGCCTTTTTCCTCAATCTGTGCTGTGACCTTTATCAATTGCTCTGACTCCAATATGTTTGCGTCCTCACTTTCTCTGGCTTTGCACTGGTGGATGAATCTATAACCCGAAGCTTTGGAATGGCCCCACTCTTTCTGTCAGTCTGTTGTCACCACGGTCTTGTATCATTTACACAGAACACAGGTAACAGTGAAACGCTGTCAGCCCTGTACAGGTTAATGTCAATGATGTCATTGCAATTTCATATCGTCAGCATGCATGAGAGGTCACTGCAACAAGCCAGCTACAAGATTAGAGCTCACTTTGATGGAAGGTCACTGAGATTGGGGTCACAGTAGGTGGAGGTCATTGAGATGAGAGGTCACTGAGATTAGAGTTCACCAAGACCAAAGGTCACTGAGATAGAACTCATTGATGTCAGAGGTCACTGTGAAGACAAATCACTGAGATCAGAGGTCACTGTATGAGAGGTCTCTGAGATGAGAGGTCACTAACAGGTCACTGTAATGAGAAGTTACTGAGACCAGAGGTCATTACAATGAGAGGTTACTGAGATGTCAGAGGTCACAAAGATTAGATGCCAATGTGATGGGAGGTCACTGAGATCAGAGGTCATTGGAAGTAAAGGACACTGAGATCAAAAGTCACTGAGATTAGAGTTCGGAGGCCAGAGCTCCCTGAGACAGATGTCACTGAGTTCAGAGATCACTGCAGGGTAAGGACACTGAGATCTGAAGTCACTATGATGAGGTCACTGACATTAGAGTTCACTGAGACCAGAGACCACTGATATAGATATCACTGAGGTCAAAGGTCACTGATAGAAATCACTGAGATCAGTCATCACTGTATGAGAAATTTCTGAGATCAGAGGTCACTGTGATGAAAGGTCATTGAGATTAAAGGTCACTGAGAGCTGCCTTCAAAAGGACGACACTGAGATGAGATCACTGCATTGAGAGGTCACACTAACGTGAGGCCACTGAGATTAGAGGTCACTGTGATGAAATGTCATTGGTATGAGACGTCGCTGAGACAGAAGTCTATTTTCCCTGGAGAGCCAGAGGCTGAGGGATGTCCTTATAGAGGTTTATAAAACCATGAGGAAAATGGATGGGGTGAATAGCCAATGTGGGGGGTTCCAAAACTGGACAGCATAGATTTAGGTGACAGGGGCAAGATTTAAAAAGAGACCTAAGGGGCAACTTTTTCACGCAGAGGGTGTTACGTGTATGGAATGAGCTGCCAGAGGAAGTGGTGGAGGCTGATACAATTGCAACATTTAAGAGGCATTTGAATGGGTATATGAATAGGAAGGGTTTGGAGGGATATGGGCTGGGTGCTGGCAGGTGGGACTAGTTGGACCAAAGGATCTGTTTCCGTGCTGTACATCTCTATGAAAAATCACAAACATTCTTTCTGAAACTCTTTTACAAAATGTACATGACACCATGGGGCTCTCTCCCCAGCTGAGAGGGGGTTTGTTTGGTGAGGGTTGGGAGGGGAGGGGAGGGTGGAGTGGAGTTGCCTGCTCCAGTGAACACCACCAGGAACTGGGGTGCGTGGCAGAGAGTGACCTTCCAGACACAGACACTCACCTGAGCAAAACCACAGTCAGAGCATGGGGGGGGGGGGGGGGGTGTAGGGTGAGCAGATTGGAATAGCCCTCCTCCCCCTTTCTCACTCTATGAAATTAAAGGCCACCCTCCAGCCAGGAACACCAACCCACCCACACCTGACACCACGGGAAACGAAAAGTTTGCAAAACTTCGGAAACCCTCGAGGAGCCACTCGGCTTCAGCCCATCTTGGTGCTGGACCCCAATATTTTTTTGTCTTTTTTTTAAAAAAAACAAAAAGCAAACTTACCGCAGGTAAGCGGGAGAAGCAGGAAGGCGATGGTGAGAGTCGATCCCGGAGTCATACAGCCAAGCGGAGCCCGGGCTGGAGATGCTGCACCGGGGGGAGGGGAGGGGAGGGGGGAAGAGTTGCTGTCCTGAGTGGGTGTTGGAGAGAGGGTGGGTAATGCTGCCTTACTGCACAGGGAGATCCCACAGCAGGGGCAGGCACCGCTTCATGGCGGGGGAGAGCTGCTGCTGCTGCTGCTACAGGCACACACAGGAGCAGGAGAAATGTACAGGCACCTCCCCATTCCCCAGGCACCAACCGAGGAAGGGTCTCTCTCTCTCTCTCTCTCTGCCCAGGCTCCTCCTGAGCTGCAGGGAGAGGAGGGACACACACACAGAGAGAGAGAAGCCCGGCTCCGGCACACTCTCAGCCAGCCCCAGTACACCGCTCTATCCCTCCCCCTCTCTCTATCTGTGTGAGTGTGTGCCTCCGAGATCCAGGCCAACCCCCAGCATCACCTCCCAGCGCCTCCCCCGTCATTGGCCGCCTTCAATCAACCGCATCCTGAGCACATCGTGCTCCGCGACAGCACCGCTCAGACTGACAGAGACTGGACACCGAGAGACTTTACGGAGAGAGAGAGAGACTGTACAGAGAAAGACTGTACAGAGAGACTACACTGAGAGAGAGAGACTGTACACTGAAAGACTGTACAGAGAGAGAGCCTGTATACTGAGAAAGACTGGACACAGAGAGACGGTACACCGAGACTATACAGACAGAGGTTGTACACTGAAGGAGACTGTACGCTGAGAGACTGTACAGAGACTGAACACTGAAAGAGGCTGCACGGAGAAAGACTGTACATTGGGAGATTGTACACTGAAAGACTGTACAGAGAGCCTGTATACTGAGGAAGACTGTACACTAAAAGACTGTACAGAGACAGAGAGCCTGTATACTGAGAGAGACTGTACACAGAGAGACTGTACACTGAGAGACTGTACAGAGACAGAGGTTGTACACTGAGGGAGAAACTGTACACAGAGAGATTGTACACTGAGAGACTGTACAGAGAGAGACTACACAGAGAGAGATTGTACACTGAGAGATTGTCCACTGACAGAGACTGTACACTGAGAGACTGTACACAGAGAGAGGCTGTACACTCAGAGGGAGGTTGTACACTGACAGACTGTTTACAGCTAACTATATGCAGAGACTGTACACTGAGAAACTGTACAGAGACAGACTATCAACTGAGGAAGACTACACTGAGAGACTATACCATGAGAGAGACTGTACACTGAGAAACTGTACACAGCATGAAACTGTACACTGAGAGACTGTACAGAGAAAGAGACTGTACACTGAGAGAGACTGTACACAGGGAGAGACTTTACACTGAGAGACTGTGTACTGGGAGATTGTATACCAAGGGACTGTACACCAAGACATTATACACTGAGAGACTGTACAGAGACAGAGGTTGTACACTGAGGAGAGACTGTACACTGAGAGACTGTACACCGAGAGACTGTACTTAGAGAGAGAGACTGTAAAGTGAGAGACTTTACAGAGAGAGAGACTACACTGAGAGAGGGACTCCACACTGGGAGACTGTACAGAGAGAGAGTCTACACTGAAAGACTGTATACTGAGAGATTGTCCACTGACAGAGACTGTATAGTGAGAGACTGTACACAGAGAGAGAAAACACTGAGAGGGTGACTGTACACTGACAGACTGTAAACAGCTAGAGACTATATACAGAGACAGACTGTACACTGAGAAGACTACACTGAGAGACTATACTGAGAGAGACTGCACAGTGAAAGACTACACAGAGAGTGTACAGAGAGAGGGAGACTGTACACAGAGAGACTGTACACTGTCAGACTGTACACAGAGACTGTATTCAGAGAGAGACTGTACACTAAAAGAGACTGTACATTGAGAGACTTACACTGAGAGAATGTACAGAGCAAGAGACTGTACACTGAGAGAGACTGTACACACAGAGAGACTATACTTTGAGAGATTATACACAGAGAGATTGTACACTAAGAGACTGTACACTAGGGACTGGACAGAGAGAGAGACTGTATACTTCGAGACTGTACAGAGAGAGAGTGAGACAGTACACTGATAGACTATACACTAAGAGAGTGTACATTGAGAGATCATTTAGAGAGAGGGACTCTACACAGAGAGAAATTACATTGAGAGACTGTACACAGAGAGAGACTGTACTTTGAGAGAGACTGTGAACTGAGAGACTGTACATTAAGAGAATGTACACTTAGAGAGTGACTATATACTGAGTGACTATACACTGCAAGAGAGACTGTATACTGAGGGACTGTACACTGAGAGAATAATGGATACTGGGGTTTGAATTCCAGACTAGAATCTTTTCGAGGGGTTCATATGGTTTATATACAGAATAATGAATACCTGGCAGTGACTTCAAACTGCAATTTAATTGGAGGGTTCACATGGTTTATCTACAGAATGATGGATACCTGGGAGAGAGGTACAGTTCAATTACTGAGCAAACGCTACAATGTCTCTTAACATCGATTGATCCAAATATGATACTCATGGTACTCCCCAAGAATTCAAACCTATCGGTCTTTGGCGGTGCTGAGCTGGTGTCCAAAGGATCAGTTCTGCAGAGTAATATCGTTGAAAGATTGAATCGGTCCTAAACTATTTAGCCTTTAAACTTATGGTATCTTAAGTTGAAGTAATCATTTTCTTTTCAGTTTTATAACAATTGTATTTACCTTTTCATCAGAATTAAGGTTCTGTGATAACTTTTTTGATCATTCTAGGTGATTTTGACTTTTATTACTTGTGAACATATATCTGTTGAATGTGTCGTGCTGTCCTTCAGAAGCGTACATTCTTCCTGAGCTCTAACACATTGAGCATCTGGATAGATTTTACGTATTACCTACTTTGTAATCTCTTTAAGGTAGTGAGCAACTACATGACTTTTGCTGTTACAGATCTAACACGTCCTCAGCAACAGCAGTCATTATTAGCAAATGGTTCCCTTTAACAAAACCACACCGATCTAATGAGTGCTCTAAATAATAGGTACTTTGATCAACCAGTTTGGAAATATTACAACACACCTCTGTGGCCTTGAACCCAGACCTTCTAGCTTGGAGGTAAGAACACTTTTACTGCTATGACGATGCTGTACTTTAAGAAGGTTATTTTGTCCTGGGTTTTTTGAAGAGAAGTTGTAAAGGCAGAGGTGCCAAACTTAATTATTCAGTTAAGTTTTCCAGTAGTTAAGTTATTCTAAGTTCCTCTTTCTTTCATTTGTATTTTAACTGTAGAGTTTAAATAAATTGTAGTTTGCTTAATGTCGAATAGTTTGCTCGTCACTTCACACCCGGAACACCCACTTTATAATAAGAAAAAAGTTAGGATCTAGGCCACCTTCTTAAAATATTTTGAGGGGATCTGATCTGGTCCATAACACTGCACCACAAAGACCCATACGCAACCGAATAAATGCTTATGCACCAATTCTGTCATTTGGAATGATGAGCCCAATTACTAATCAGTACGTGACAACACATACTCTCTTTTTCCCAAACAAAAGGACAAAGAAAATGTTGCACGGTGCCCTATTATCTCAGTGGAAATCCATAACATGTAATGAAATAACAGAAGAAGGCTATGATGAGGGGCAAGTTCCCATAAGTAAAGGTCAGTGATATGATTGGGGAAATGACATCCAAAGATGAGCGTCACTCTCAAATAACAATGAGAAATTGGTCCCGTGCCACCTAGACCAGAGTTTGAGTTTGAGTTTGATTTATTGTTGTCACATGTATTGAGATACAGTAAAGAAGGTTGTTTTGCATGCCACACAAGCAGATTGTACATACAAAGTGCTTCAGGATGGCAGAACAGAGTGCAGAATACAGTGTTACAGGCACAGAGAAGGTGCAGAGAGAGATCAGAATTAACATTTGAGGGGTGTGTTCAAAAGTCTACAACAGCGGGGAAGGAGCTGTTCTTGAATCTGTTCAAATGTTAATTCAAACGTTTATATCTTCGGCCTGATGGAGGAGGCTGGAAGAGAGTATAACCAGGGTGGGAGGGCTCTTTGATTATGTTGCCCAGTTTCCCCAGGCAATGGGATGTATAGATGGAGTCAATAGATGGAAGGCTTGTGTGATGGACTGGGCTGTGTTCACAACTCTCTGTAGTCTCTTGTAGTCTTGGGCAGAGCAGTTGCCACACCAAGCTGTGATGCACCCAGATAGGATGCTTTCTATGGTGCATCTATAAAAATTGGTAAGAGCCTTTGCGGAGATACTGAATTTCCTTAACCTCCTGAGGAAGTAGAGCTGTTGTTCTGCTTTCTTGACTATCGCCTCGATGTGGGTGGACCAGGACAGATTGTTGGCGATCATCACTCCCAGGAACTTGATGCTCTCCACCTCAGTACCACCGATGCAGACAGGGGCGTGCCCTCCACCCCACTTCCTGAAGTCAATGAGCAGCTCCTTCATTTTGCTGACATTAGTGGAGAGATTGTTGCCTTTACATCATACCGCTATGCACTCAATCTCTTTCCTACATTCTGTACTATTGTTGTTTGAGATCCACAATGGTGATGTCATCAGCAAACTTGTAAATGGAGGTCGGGCAGAATTTGGCCATACAGTCATGAATGTATAAGGAGTACACAACCTTGCAGTGTACCGCTGTTGAGAATTATGGTGAGGAGACCTTGTTGCCTCTTCTCACTGATTGTAGTCTATGGATCAGGAAGTTGAGGATCCAGTTACAGAATGGGAGCGAGACCTAGGTCTCGGAGTTTAGAGATCGATTTGGTTGGAATTATAGTGTTGAAGGCAGAGCTGTAGTCAATAAGTACGTGCCTGACATGTTATCCAGCGGTTCCAGGGATGAGTGTGGGGCCAGGGAGATGACATCTGCTGTGGACTTGTTGCACTGGTAAACAAATTGCAAAGGATCTAGGCAATTTGGGAGGCTGGAGTTGATGTGAGCCATGACTAACCTCTTAAAGCACTTTGTAATTATGGAGGTCAGAGCCACCGGGCAGCTGCAGTCATTGAGGCACGCTGCATGAATTTTCTCCGGCCCCACGGTGGTTGAGGTCTCCTTGAAGGAGATGGGGACTTCAGATCGTAGCAAGGAGAGATTAAAGATGTCAACAAGTTCAGGAATGTCACTGATTAATCACACGTATTGTGGCCCAAAAAGAGATAAATTATGCTGCAGCTCTATGAGCCCTGGTTAGAGCACATTTGGAATATTGTGCAGAGGAGATTTACCAGCATGCTGCCTGCCTGGAGGGCATGTCTCATGAAGAAAAGTTGAGGGAGCTAGGGTTTTTTCTCATTAGAGTGTAAAAGGATGAGAGGTGACTTGCTAGAGGTGTACAAGATGTTGAGAGGCATAGCTGGAGTGGATAGTCAGAGACTTTTTCCCAGGACGGAAATGGCGATCACAAGAGGGCATCATTTTAAGGTGATTGGAGGTAGGTTCTTTACACAGAGATTGGTGGATGGGTGGAATGCACTGCTGGCAGTCGTAGTAGAGTCAGATACATTAGGGCCATTTAAGTGACTCTTGGATAGGCACGGCACATGGAAGATAGTACAATGAAGGGTATGTAGGTTAGTCTGATCTTAGAGTAGCATAAAAGGCCAGCACAACATTGAGGGTCGAAGGGTCTGTACTGTTTTATGTTCTATGTCGTATATTCTAACCAGCACAAAAACCATACACTAAGTTTGAAACTGAGGATAAGGATCTTGCTCCCTAATCTAAATTGGGAAATGAGACCAACACTGAGTGAATATAACGCTGTCTTGTTTATTTTAAGTATTACCTTTCATTACTTAATAAAAGTTTCCTGAGTGCTGTGCACTGGGGAGGGATGTAAACTGAACTCTTACTTTTCTCAATTTTTACCTGTAAGCAGGTGTTGTTTAAGGTTATTTCTCTCTCCTTTGGAATAGGCTGTTATCTGTTTCCCTGAGACCATCATTTTGTGAATTTCTGAGACAGTTTTACAAAAAAAAGGCGACTTTTCCCCAGCTAAATAAAATTTAAGGGGGGGTTACTTGGACTTTAGGCTTGTTGGATACTGTCTTTTTCTTCTTAGAATGACCAGTCATCAATCGGTAAAAATTAAAGAATTTTTATTAAGAAGCAGTGACTGTTACATTCTGGCTGCTGAGAATAAGTGTGTAACTATGTCGATTGTAAGGTCGGATTACATTTTTAAACATGAAGACACTGATAGCTTATCTTAATTATATGTAATTTTCAAGCCTTAGCAACACAATAAGCCAATCACAACATGACATTCCATCAGTAAGTCACTTGAACCGTTGCAACATCAGTTAGGCCTGGTTTGTGGTAGCTTGTGTACGTGTTAAACGTCGATTCCCCTGTTCCTTGGATGCTGCCTGACCTGCTGCGCTTTTCCAGCAACACATTTTCAGCTATGTGTTTATATAAGTTTGTTCAACACTCTGTTAGTCATGGAACCCTATCAGCAGCAGAAACAAATTTAACTATTATACGATAGTAACTCAATCAGATAAGCTGTTTGCTTGCATTTTTAACTGTTATACGACATTGGCTCAATCGCACTGTTTTCCACGGCTGTTACAGGTGATTTATCTATGTCACAATGGAACACATTACACATTTCTTCATGATCAGTTTCATGCCAAACAAAAAACCATAACAGTGACATTTGGTATCCAATAGGATTTTAATCACGAAAACTATAGCAGTTACAATGGCTTCATCAGAGAACAGGTAAATGGATGCAGCATTTTTGTGTTGAGGAGGATGCTTGTCTCCAGTATGTGTTGGAGGACATTCATCAGCAATTGAATGAGTTCAGGGTTTCTGCCCAACAGGGACCTTTTAACCAGATTGATTTGAGTGTTTGAGATTCTGGACTGATTGACTGAGGAGAGCAAGCAGTGATATTAGAACCACAGTTTGTGTTTATGCCGGAGATGAACTGCATCCATAGGCATTGGAAACCCCACCCCTATAAGACTGGATCAAAATGGGTCATCGTCAAGGACAGGATGCAAGGCTATTGATAATGAGCTAGAGTCTAAATGGTATCTGATCTGATATGGAACACAGAGAATGCTGGAGAAACTCAGGAGGTCTGGCAACATCTGTGAAGAAAGAAGTAAAGTCATACTGGATTTGAACTGTAAACAGCAACTCGTGTTTATGGTTCAGATTTCCATCATCTTTATATTTTGCCTTGACATAATTATATCTCCTGTTATAGTATCAGACATGATCATTATTGCAACTACACAATAGTCAGTTCCAAGGAATAATATTTGGGGTATGTGGATAGATGTTGATTTGTCCTTATCTTTGTGGTGCAATGGTAGCAATGTATAATCAGTCACAGGTTGTGAGCTGAGTAATGCCTCTGGCCACTTCACCTATCAGGGTGTATGTGGAGTTAGGTGGGTCCTGAACAGAACTTTAAGTTTGAGGATGAATTGGAAACATTTGCTTGCTGTGATGTCTATCCACACAGGAAAGGTAGACACTCCATTATCAATAATGGTGTACTCCTCTGCATCAGAAATAGCAGGAGGTGAACAGCATTTGGATCAAACTTTTATGAACATTGCCTGTTCTCAGGGGATTGAGTTAAAGTGCCTTCCACACAATTTGCCAAAACGCTTGCCAGCCAATTAAGTCATTAGAAGTGTAGTAATAGTGTAAAATCTGCCTCTCATTTTGGCATGTTTTTATGCCAACAGGCAAAATGAACCATTGAAAGAATCCATCTAGTTCTGACCACATCTCATGGTGGCTGCAGCCTGATAGCTAGACATTTACTGAGCTCCTGGCCATCAATACAGATACTCTACAGCTGCATTACACACCTCTATTAGCTGTCTCCACATTCATGTTGCTCTAAATTCAACAAGAATCTTAAATTGACCGGAGGTCTTGACACTATTGATCATTCGCACAGCTTTTTTCTTACTCATGTGCATTACAAATCGCCAATAATCCCCAAACAAAGGTACAAGTTACAAGGTAGCCAGGAAGGACCTAACGAGAGAGGTAAGATGAGTGAGGAGAGGACATGATAACCTGTTGGCGGATTGGATCAGGGAAAACCCTAAAGCTTTCTATAAGCACATAAGGGATAAAAGAATGACTAGAGTAAGATTAGGGCCAATCAAGGACAGGAGTAGGAAGTTGTGCGTGGAGTCAGAAGAGGTAGAGGAAGTGCCAAATGAATATTTTTCATCAGTATTCACACTGGAAAAAGACAATGTTGCCGAGGAGAATACTGAGAAATGGGATACTAGACTAGATGGGATTGAGGTTCACAAGAACGTGGTGTTAGAAATTCTGGGAAGTGTGAAAATAGATAAGTCTCTTGGGCTGGATGGGATTTATCCTAGGATTCTCTGGGAAGCCAGGGAGGAGATTGTCCAAGCCTTGGCTTTGATCTTCATGTTGTCAACATCTACAGGAATAGTACTAGAAGTCTGGAGAATAGCAAATCTTGTCCCCTTGTTCAAGTATTGGAGTAGAGACAACCCTAGTAATTATAGAACAGTGAGTCTTACTTGAGATGTGGGTAAAGTGTTGGAAAAGGTTGCAAGAGATAGGATTTATAATCATCTCGATAGGAATAAGTTGGATTAGGGCAGGTTTTGTGAATTGTAGGTCAAGCCTCACCAGCCTTATTGAGTTATTTGAGAAAGTGACTAAACAGATGAACAAGGGTAAAGCTATTAATGTGGTATATATGGATTTCAGTAAGGTGTTTGATAAGGCTCTCCATGGTAGATTACTGCACAAAATACAGAGGCATAGGATTGAGGGCAACTTAGCAGTTTGGATCAGAAATTGGCTAGATGAAAGAAGACAGAGGGTGGTGGTTGATGGGAAATGTCCATCCCGGAGTTCCTTTACTAGTGGTGTACCACAAGGAGCTGTTTTGGGTCCACTGCTGTTTGTCATTTTTATAAACTACCTGGATGAGGGCATAGAAGGACTGGTTAGTAAATTTGCAGATGACACAAAATTCGATGGAGTTGTGGATTGTGCCAAAGGATATTGTAGGTTACATAGGGACATAGATAAGCTGCAGAGCTGGGCTGAGAGGTGGCAAATGGAGTTTAATGCAGAAAAGTGTGAGGTGATTCATATTGGAAGGAGTAACAGGAATGCAGAGTACTGGGCTAACGGTAAGATTCTTGGTAGTGTAGATGAGGAGAGATTTTGGAGATCATATACATAGATCCCTCAAAGTTGCCACCCAGGTTGATAGGGCTATTAAGAAGGCATATGGTGTGTCGGCATTTATTAATAGAGGAATGGCATTTCAGAACCATGACGTCATGCTGCAGCTTATAAATCTCTGGTGTGGCCGCACTTGGGAGTATTGCGTGCAGTCTGGTCGCCACCTTATAGGAAGGATGTGGAAGCTTTGGAAAGAGTTCAGAAGAGATTTACTAGGATTTTGCTTGGTATGGAGGGATGGTCTTACGAGGAAAGGCTGAGGGACCTGAGGCTGTTTTCGTTAGGGAGAAGGAGGTTGATTTAATTGAGACATAAGACAATCAGAGGGTTAGATTGGGTGGACAGTGAGAGCCTTTTTTCCTAGGGTGGTGATGACTAGCACGAGGGGTGATACATACAGGACAGATGTCAGAGGTAGTTTCTTTACTTAGAGAGTAGTAAAGATTGGAACGCACTGCCTGCAACGGTTGTAGACTCGCCAACTTTAAGGGCATTTAAATGGTGATTGGATCGGCACATGGACGAGAATGGAATAGTGTAGGTTCGATGGGCTTTGTATAGGTTTCACAGGTCGGCGCAATATTAAGGGCCTAAGGGCTTGTACTGTGCTTTCATATTCTAAGTTCTAAAGGCCTAAAAACTGGGTACAACAGATGGATGTAGCCTGAGTAGCAACCTGCAGCATCAATGTATTTTTTGATTTATACTGAATGATGATAATAGAAACACACCACCATTAGCTTTTGTCATGATTTCACTAAGTTGGCCCTGAGCTTTCACTGGGAAACAGGCCAGAAGATTGTGCGTGACTGCTGCAAGATTATGCAAGTACATTGAGCATTCTTTGAGGTCTTAAGTCTTATAAAGGTTTTGCCCCAGCATAGCTGCCAGGGTTAATAATTCCAGATAATGAAGAGTAGCTGATGGAACAGATATTTCCTTCAACATTTAATTGTGTGCAGACACTATAAATATTCATCCGTGACTGCATCCCCATATTATTTATCACACAGCAAGGACTACCTGCACATCACTTGTCTCAACATGTAGGAACATTGCCTAGAACCAATCCTGGGTATCCCACTAAATAAGCTGGTCTCCAGGCTGAATTGCATCTGCAACCTTGAACATTTTAGCTGCCAGATTGGCAATGATTCACAATCCTTCATTTTAAATTTCTGTTGATATCGCAAGAATCTACCTTATGAAATGACCTCATGAGGCATCTAATCACAGGCTTTCTACAACATCAGCCAGGCAGCATCTCATGAACTTTTCTCAACTCCTACCTTAGTGGCATCATGTAAAATTCTAATTTGACACAGTAAGCTATGGTTTTTACCCCTAGAAGTGACATTTTGAATTTCTAATACTCTTCCCTTTCCTGTTGATCACAAAGGGGATCTTTTCCAATCCCGTCTCGAATCTTCTTACTAAGGAATATCAAGCTGCTGAGCACATAGTTCCCTGGCTCTGATGTGACCTTCTTTTAAAAACTAGGATAATAGCCTTAAATGGATATTATCCTAACCTAAAATCCTAAATTAGAGCTGTCCAAACACATGCTGGAAGGTATATTTTCCTATTAGTAATGGTATTCAATACAGAACAATATCTGAAACATAAACATTAACTACAAGGGTATACACTGTGGCAGAATTATAAATAGCTCTGCTCTAACCTGCAGATCAATATGAATTTACCACTTGATATCAAGCAATAGCCATTAGTGGCTGTATATGTACAGAGCTTTTTCACATGACTGACTCTTGTGATTCATGTCATTATCAGAAATTCCTTTGAGATCCTTTTAGGTCTGTCTCCAGTGAATTCAATACTTATTCCCGGGTTTTCCTGCCTAGAGTTAAATTCCTTGAGTGTGTAGCATGTCTTCTCTGAAATCCAATTCACCTTTGGGCATACCTCATCAAAGATTCTGTTATTGATGTAACCATCATCAGATACAATAGCACACACAACATAGATGAACAAACCTGTATCACAATATACAATTGTCAACACATGGATGTCTTGCCTTTTTAATCCCGTCTGTCCTGAATTAGCAAACCTAGGGCTTCATAGGACAGCACTGTTCCTGGTCCATTTGCTTGATAACCCACTTTACTGCAGCAAACAGCCAAATACCACCATGAGCTGCTCCTCCCACGCACTTCATCAAATATAGAATACCAAAAGATGTTGCACATAGCTTTTATTGAATCAACTGTATAATCACATCTATAGTCTACTCATAAATATCCCACAGAGTATTCAATGATTAAAAGTAATTCCCTGATAGGAGATCACATTGGTGTTGTCATTCAGAGTGAATGCAACTACAAGCAACAAGACTATATCCAAATCTGAAGTTATTACAGATTAGGTCCATTCAATTTAAACAGACATCCAGCAGTAAGTTAAACAATAAGTATGCATTAGTTACTTACAACTGAGTGAAAAGCCCCAATTCTGGAATCCCCTCTGTGTATCTCTCGACTTCTCTTTTTCTCCATTAAGATATTCCTTACAACCTTACCTTGTTGACCACATTTTTGGTTATTTGCCCTCATCATTTTATGTGGTACATTATTAAATTGTGTTTGATAACTCCCTGCGAATGTCTTGGGGTATTTTACTCTTCAAAGTGTGACATTAACGCTTGCTGCTGAATGTAGGTATTTATTGAGAGAGAAGGAACTGAACATTAAAAGGTATCTGTAGCGCTCTGTGACCCAAATAAAGAGGTCATCAGATACAATCACCACATGAAGACATCACTTTTTTATCATCACTCTCCAGTCTCTTCGGATATAATTCCATCCCTGTGTCAAGACAACCCAGAGCTGAATGCCTCGTAAAACGCTTCTTTAATCTGACTGTAGACATAGTTCAGATTAGTAAATCAAGCACCACCTATCCAAGAATCAAGAGTGAATGACCTGAGACAAAAGAGTTAATTGATGAATGCTTCAAACAATCTATCCTCAAGAGCACCTGATCTTTCAACTTTGATTGATATATATACAACCATTCACAGCAGACTAGAGTTGCAAATCTGCAGTAGGGTTCGGGTTAGGGTTAGGACTAGAGTGCTGCAGACAAATCCAGAGAAACGTCAAGGGGGCATAAAAGTGATTCATCATTTTATATAATCACCACATTAATTGTTATAACAATATCGGAGATTGAAATAAAATGCTTTGACATTCAAGATTTATTTAATCGGGTTATGAAGGAATTCTTTGCGGAAAGGCATGACCACCGGTGGGAATGTAGGGTAGTCAAGCAATGTGACTTTAAACCAGAGTAGGTAACCTTGCATTTAGACCCATCGTGTATACTCATTGTGTGTGTCACAAGGAACAGTACAAGTGGCACAGTGCACAAGTGAGCAGATTCCACAGCGTTGCATGCAGCCAGATTTCACCAATGATTATACAGATGACCAGAGCAAGCAGAGGGTTCAGTTCATCTCTCTGGTAAATGGTCTTGTCACTCCTTTACGCACAATCCCCTCTATTCAACTTGTTGACTTACCCTGAAGCAATGTTCTGAGTGCAAATCATTTTATATTTTATACTTCAGTGAAATTAACCTCCCTCTCCCCCACCCACCCCCACCTCCAGATTGAAGAATTTTAGCTTCTCTATTCTTTCCCCTCAGCCCACACTTATACACTCCTGTTACATGGCTTTCACATTGTGCATCACATGCTTCTTGGCAGGTTACAACTGGAAACTCCAGAACTGGTGACAGGTGGGTTTCTACGTGTTAAGCTTCCCAAAAGATAAGAGCTGCAAGATATACTGAAAGGAAATATAATTTAATGGAAATTTAACCACTCGCAGGCAAGACCCATTGAATATCTAAAAAGACAAGGATGTAAAGGGTTTGGAGGCTCAAATCTATCACAGTTTATTCTTCTTCCAAGTCCAGTTTTGTTACATTTCTCTCAGGAATAGGCAGGTTCATTTGGGAATAAGAGAACCTGGAAAATTAAACACTGTAATTTTAATTTTATCCAAGATGATTTTGTGCATTCCTGTGCCTATGTTCCATGTTCCCATTAACTTGCCATGCCTTCAGCTGCTTAAGGCTTTAACCTTTGGAATTAGCTATCCATCCCTCTCTGCTTTTAAAAGTTGCTGTTTAAAACCTACCTCTTTGATCAAAGTACTTGGTCACCACTTGTCATGCTTCCTCCTGAGGCTGTATCAAATGACTGGCTCACTACGCTCCTTTGGAGCACCTTTGGACATTTTACTGTTAAAAGGTGTGATATAAAAGACAAGCTGTTGTTCACCTTAGAAAAACAAACAGAAGATAAAACAGACCCCTGCTTTACTATTACCATCGAGTACAGCTGCAGTTCCAGCCAACATCTGTATAACAGGAGCTGGGTTGACAATGTGTTACTCTACTCATAGATCCCACTAGCTCAATGGCTTCCTGCAAAATACACTGAGTTGCAACAGCAGTGAACACACCTTAATAATAAACAAATTGAACACCAAGGGCTTGTTCCTCAGCACTTTTTAAGACTCCCAAATTTAGGAGTCTAATTGTGAGGCTGATAGTTAGTGTGGAGACGTGACATGAAGCAGTGAGCAGGTTCTCTCTCGCTCCTTGGTATGTGTGTCACTGGTTTTCTCGCAAACATCCTGTTCCTCCAGGACAGAAATCAGACTTAGCGGTTTGAGACCACACAAAAAAAAACACAGAAATCTGAAACAAAATCCAAAAAGGTGTCCAACGGAACAACACCTGCAGTTTTTACCTAATCTATCTTACACATGACTCCTGACCTGCACCAACATGGTTGAATGGGAACTGAAGGGTCTTGCTAAGACACTCGGTTGTATCAAAATCACGGTTCAAAGATGAGCTACCACGACCAACTAAGCATGGGCAATAAATGCCTGTCCTGCCTGTGACACCCACACCCCCAGATTGAATAAAACCAGCATTAAAAGTAAAAATTGGACAAAGCTCATCCACTTTCCAGAGCCTGTCACAAGTGGGATATCTCACTCTGAAATGTTATGTAGTAGCAAGATTAAATGCTGTTTTCTGGTCTCGAGTCAAGCACTTCCCATTTTAATGATGTGACTCTGACTGATCTCAGATTTTGCAGAGACCTTCCAGTCTTGAGGGGAAGGTTAATTATATACAAAACTCCACCACAGCAGGATAATATAATGAGTGATACACAGTACAACTCTCCTGAAACCCTCTGACCTATTGTGAGCAACGCCAGGGGAGATGGGGTTGCATTTATTATTTTGAACAAAGGGGGACCCGCTTTGGACAGCTTGCAACTTTGTCGCTGCTCTGGAAGGAAAGTCAACCATCTGCTGACTCTCGCATTCTAGTTTTTGCAACAATGACAGCTGAACACTTGAAAAGTACAATGAGATCCTGAAGGAAAGGTGGTATGTATAGATTATATGCAACTGCACCAGCAACACTGAATAATCCTGTCACATAAGTATGAGGTGGTGCAGAGGGATAATCCTGTGACATTTGCATTTCATTTCTCGTCTGCAAATTAATAAAACATCACACAGCGCATTAACCAACAGACCAGAGTGATGATGCAGAACCAATTTTTGTATTGCATAGAGCATCCTGTTGCTCTGCTAACTGCAGAATGCTCTCCTTCCTGTTCCATTGAACACGAATATTCGATTGAAATCAATATTCATGATTTTACCACAATTCTAGCCTTGCAACCGATATTTCTATGAACGTTGGATGTCCTGATAGAGTCCAAGGCACTTCAAAATACAATGGGTACACACATCTTAAAAAATTAATGAAATATTGCTGCAATGCACTAAGTTGTGCGATGTGTAGAATGAAGAGACACATACGAGGCCTTGTCTTTAGGGAGTGGTTGGGAAATTAGGTTATTTGTAAATGGCGTTAAATGCTCTCCCAATGATGAGTCTCCTGACTTCACTGGTTCCAGCTCCTATTTCATACAGCTTGGCATCCCGTAGAAAGCGACCCATAGGGTAGTCATTGATGTATCCATTGCCGCCTGCAATTGCAAATACATAGGTACGAGCAGATTAGCACAAGAGATGATTAGCAAAAACCATATTGTCTGCGTAAGTTCCAAGAAGACCATGTCTTTACTCAGCCAGTTCCCAATCCCAATTATTAGACAAATTACAAAGCACAGCAGTAGACATCAGATCTTACACTCTATAGGGTGAAGGTCCTATTATAATGGTTAATTTTATGGTTTATGGTAACTCAGAGTTTCAGTCTTGCCATGGCAGTTTGAGAATTTGAATTTGAATCTTTAATTGACAAAAGTAGAGATTAGTTCAGCTGTATTATGTGTAATGGGAAGAAATGGAAAGAGGTTGCATCAGAAAGAAAATCAGAAACACTATGACAAATACTTTTGTCCACCCTTCGTCCCCCCAAACTTTTTGCAATGTGCAGGTCCATCTATGATTCCTTCATTTTCAGGGGTTCACTTACATCTCCTTTACAGTGAGACAGAAAATGAGAAAACATTGGTCATTTGAAAACTGACGCATCTTTCACTTCCAGCTTATAAAGTTTCTCCAGCTGAAATGTTGCTCTCTCTGCATAAATCTGGCAAGTCCTCCTGAGTATTTGGCTTCTCGATCTTCCCAAGCCACCAGTACTTAGGATCATTCAGCTACTGCCGCACCCCAATCATCTTCCACCGTCCCATTAGATCCAAGACTCTGTCAGCTTGGATCATTATCCTTTAACAGGCTTACCCAACAATAACCTATCAGCCTTGCTTTCAAACGTTTGGTTGGCAGAATCGCAATAGCTTTTTTGAGAGAGGCAAGTGTAAAGTTCCATTAGGCATGTGTAAACAAAAAAAAACATCCTGACATCAGCCCGAATTTTAACACTGAGCCCCATTGTTCTGAACTCCCCAACAAGAGAAGATGCTTTCTCTCTACCTAGCCTATCAAATAATTCAATTGCCTTTGGCAATTCCAAAATTTCCACCCTAGGCACTCTTCCAAACAGCATTTGACTATGAAGACACTGCAGAGGTTCCCTGTTCCAACTTGCTCTGACGTGCGGGGACTACTACAGTCAGCCTTTTCTTAGCCAATTATTATTTGCTTTCCCTCTCTCACTGTTGTGGTGGCCTCACTGGGTTGTTCTCAACCCTTCACCCTCAATCAATCATTTAAAGGAGAGAGCACTCACCTAGACACTGAATGCCGTCCAGGGCAACTTTAGTCGCTGCCTCTGCTGCATAGAGAATCACACCAGCACAATCCTGAAAAAGGAAGGTGAGGTAAATGAGGTTCTAGCTCTGGTGATACTTTGGTCTCAAAAGTGTGTTAGATAACTGGACCCAAAGTGTACAATCTCTTGATCAATACTCCACACTGCACAATATCTCACAGAACCGACCTGATGGATCTCAATGTCGTGCAGATTTCTAATATGTGAAAAGGCATAATCTTTATACATAGCAGCAGCTTCCAAGGCCTCAGAATGTTCTAAGCCACTTTGTCTCCAATAATATAGGCTGGGACCTTTTTCCTGGACCATAGGAGATGAGGGGTGACCTGGTAGAAGTTTATAAAATCATGAGAGGCATAGATAAGGTAGATTGCCAATAACTCTTCCCAATCTGGACGTAGGTTGGCTTGCTGAGTTGGAAGATTCATTTCCAGACATTTCATCACCCTACTAGGTAACATCTTCAGTGGGCCTCCAGGTGAAGCCTTTACTGAAGATGTTACCTAGTAGGGTGACGAAACATCTGGAAATGAATCTTCCAGCTCAGCGAGCAAACCTACATCCAGAACCTCAAACTAAGCTACAAATCTTCTCAAAACTCACTCTTCCCAATGTCAGGGGAGTCTAAAATCAGTGGGCATAGGTTTAGGGTAAGAGGGGAGAGATACAAAAGAGTCCAGAGTGGCATTTTGTTTTCACAGAGGGTAATAAGTGTCTGGAATGGTCTGCCAGAGATAGTGGTCATGAGGTGGAGGCGCCGCTATTGGACTGGCGTGGACAAAGTCAACAATCACATGACAAGAGCTTACAGTCCAACAAGTTTACTTGAAACCGCAAACTTTCTCAGGCAGCTAGTGAGACAGAATACATTGGACACAGAATTTATAGGCAAAGATCAAAGGGTCATGCAACTTATGCAAATGTACTGAACAAACCCAGATGGCTATCGAGTTTTTAATCAGTTAGAATGGAGGTGCAGGTTTTGATTAATATGTAAATCCCTGCCCCAAGAAACTTCAGGTTTTATCAGAATAAAGGTGACACCTTAGTGGTGGAAGTGAGTACAATTTTGTCATTTGAGCAACATTTGAACAGGTACAAGGATGGGATAGGTATGGAGGGATATGGACCAAACACAGGAAAATGGGACTAGTTTAATTGTGAAAACTGGGTAGCATGGGTTAGGTGAACCCAAGGGCCTGTTTCCATGCTGTAGACCTTTATGACTCTAATATACTTTGGAAGTGTAGTCACTGTTGTAATGTAGGAAATGCAGCAGCCTATTTGTGCACAGCTAGTTCCCTCAACAGAAATATGAGAATATAAAGTATGATAATCTGTTTTAGTGGTGTTGGTTGAGGAATTGATACTGCCCAGGACACTGCAGTTTTCTCTTCTGTTTTGAATAACACTATGGATCCACCCAAAAAAGATAATAGTAGGGGTGGCTGCAATTTAAAATCTTGCACTGACTATTAAACATTGAGAAAGAAGAAACAGGCATATAGATAATTTTAATCATTAATTACAATTGTTTGTACACAGCATTTGAACTACATTTGATCAGTAAGCTTTTTTTTAAGTCTTTGCTTGAAAGATGTTTTAAATCAAAAGCACAACTAAACAAGATATAAAACAAGCAGCAGTGAAAGCAGAAAGGAAAATAACATCAAAGCAAGGACGTGTGGGAAAGGGTACTGATACTGCACTTGGAAAAGGGGAAACAATGGTGCAGTGGTAGTATCATTGGACTGGCACTCCAGCTCTGGGGACAGGAGCATCAAATCACATTACTGCAGCTGGTAGAATTGCAATTCATTTAATAACTTCTATAATTATCATTAAAAAAACGTGAATAACTAATATAGCCAATCTGCTGTCACTAATCTGCCATAGTTCCAGCCTACATATGACTTTAGATCCACAATAATGTGGTTGACTCTGAACTGCCCTCTGGAATTGCTGAGCAAGCCACCAGGTTTTGAGCAATTAAGGGCAATCAACAAATAATGGTCCTACCAGCAACACCAACATCCCAGGAATAAAAATAGATAACTTGGGAAATAGAGATGTGGATTCATAAAAGATCTTGGTTAGTTTAAATAAAAGAAAAAAAACAAACAGCAGATTTAAAAAGAAATGTTAAAGAGATTTGACAGAATGAAGGGAAAGATTATTTCCTCTGGTAAGGGAAATGTGCCAAATGGTCACTATTTGAATACTGCAGCTTGAAGGGAATTCTCACAACATCTTCAGTGAGACCCTGGAATACTTTCACATGGGGAGCAGTTGAGATAGAGACCAGTGTACCTTGAAACCTCTACAATTCTCAAGCGAGCGACACCATAGGACTGTTTGAGAGCGCACATAGGCTTTCTGCTACCAATTTTCTGCTGAAGGAGCCCTTAAACAGATTTCATCATGAGAGACAAGTGTCCTGTTAGAAATTTTTCTTTAAGTTTCTCTACACATTCTTAAGGAATCCTTTCGTCCCTGCATTTCCTAGAAGGTTGCAAAATGTACCTAAACTGTAAGCATTCTTACCGCAGTAGCATGATATTTCCAATTATGCCGCTATCCTCAGTGAGGCTGCAATGAGTTTTTAAAAAAGTGTTTATTTTAAACATCAATGTATTGCTTCTCCATAGGCATCCAACTCTGATTGTTCAAACTATCAAAACAAAGATTAGACATTCATTGAAAGTGTGCTTCCCACTCCAGGAAGCCACAAAGCTGTTGCAGAACAACATATAGGTGGTGATGTGAATTTCTGACTGTCAAGGTGAGATGTCATTATCACCGTCACCAAGTTAACATTAAGCATTGTTTAATCTAATACAGCATTGTTCAACCCAGAAATCTCCCTCAATCCTGCCCAATAACCTGTCTTTAGTTCAACAGTGGACAACACTTGTCATGGTGGGACTAGATGAACGGCACGGACATGATGGGCCGAACGGCCTCTTTCCATCCTGTAAAACTCTATGACTATGACTCTACTGTAGCTGTGTGGTCATTTCTAATTTCCCATACGAGCCATTCAGTAGGTGAGATTTCAACCTTAATGCCAATCATCGCTATGGTACATCCACAAGGGACTAGATTGAAGCTGCTCCAACTTGTATCAAGTCAGACTCCTACAATCAGCAGATTATGCTGAATTCAACCTCAGACTCAAGTCATGAGTGAGGCAAGACTTTGTGCAAACATTTTAGAAAGTGATTACATACTAGGCTTTTGTTGACAATGAGGCTGCTCATACAGTGGTCCACAAGGATAAACTTCAACTTCCTCTAGCCTTACCTTTGCACTCATGTGTCCCATGTCACAAGCTCTTGCCACGTTGTATACGTACTGCCTGCAGGCACTCAGGTTGGTATACATGTCAGCCATCTTGCCTTGTAAAAGCTGCAGTAAAGGAGGCAGTGCAACAAATATCAAGTTAAACACATCAAGGAGATACAACAGTTGGCCCATCTCATTACAACTCCCAACATTGCTCTGGGTAAAATGAATATATACACGGACAAAACAAAAACATTGTCATGAACATATAACTGCACCAAAGATTGAGGTCAATGGAAGAACAGGAGAGTAAGACAGAGAGAAATGCTAAAATTAGGGAAAGGCTTCTCATTTCTGTCAATAGCAGGTCAATGAGTCAGATTCAAACCTAGACGCTCAAAGTGGAAACAAAACTCAATTGCTAGGTTTATGATGTCCAAAATGGCTAAGGTTGTGCTGTTAAGATGATTTTATCCTCTAAAATTAGAGTTCTTTTAACCATATTTAGGGTGATCATACCTGGGCAGGGTCCATTTCTATAGTGCCCTTACACTCCCAGGTACTTCACAGGAAGGTTAGCAGACAAATGACACTGAGTTAAAGGAAACAACAGAACATAAGAAATTGTTCTGGCTAAACATGAACAAAGTGATGGAAGATTGGATTCCTGTTCAAGAGGGATTTTTGCCCACTTACTTAAAACTGCCTATAATCCCTTTGTGCCATCCTCACCATTTTCCTTCCCACCTATTTTTGTCTCATTCACAAAGTTCATCCTGAAAATGCCCCCTTATCCCAGTTCTGCTGTCCAGTTTTCAATCCTCTGGGACTTCCCAGAAACTAAGGGCTCTTGGAAGATGCCTACCTGTGCAGCCACTATTTCTCTAGCTACTTCCCTCATTATCCTGGGACACATCCCATCAGTTCCAGAAGACTTATCAGCAATTAATCTCATTAATTTCCCTAGCACTTTTTCCTCTATTGATGGTTAAATTTATTACCTTTTCTTCTTTTGCTCTTTGGTATGTTTTTAATTAATTTTGAAATGTTGTTAGTGTCTTCCACAGTGAAGCCTGATAAAAATTATTTTTTCAACTACACTGCAATTCCTGCTTCCCCATTATTATTTTCCCAGCCTTGGTTCTCTAAAATGCCTATATTTACTTCGGCTTCTTTCCTTATATATTTAAAGTTGATTTCTCAAAGTGCTTTGCTCACACAACAAGATGCATTGAGAGATCACAAAGCTTAAAATGTTAACTCTGTTTGTCTCTCCTCAGTTACTGTCTGACCTTCCGATCTCTTCTCCCCATTTTCTGTTTTTTTTGTTCTGAGCAAGGGTCACCAGACCCGAAACATTAACTCTGGATTTTTCTCCACAGATGCTGCCAGACCTGCTGAGATTTTCCAACAATTTCAGTTTCTGTTTCCGAGTTCAAGCAACTGCAATGCTTTGGGTTTTTTGGAGAATGTTTTTTGCCTTGTCCTTTTGGATCTGCAGCAATGTGTGTCCTAACGTGAGGAAGTAGGAAGAATGAATTTATTAAAATAAAAAGTGTATATTTCTCACATTCAGCGCTCCCTCGAAGCTGCATGGCTGCTCCGGATGTCTGCATGCTGACACCCTTCCTAGCATCAAATTCCAGTTCTGGACACTGCTGCCATGGACAAACCTCAGAGTTCCGCACAAGCAATAACAAAATTAGTGAGATTGCTATTCCATTTATATTCAAAGGCTCTGTGGTACCTTACCTGAAACTCTCCAATCTTCTGACCAAACGCCTCTCGGACATGCAAGTAAGGGAGAGCATGGTCCAGCACGGCCTGCATGATGCTACAAATGGACAGTAAATGTGAACATGTTAAATCAAACTGAAGAGCCAAATCCCAGGCGTCTCATTCTTTCCCAGATCCCAAAAAGTATACTGTAGGACGCTAACTCTCAGTCTTCCTTTGACTTAGAGTCATGCAGCATAGAAACAAGCCCTTCGGTCTGCCATGTATATGCCTACCAACAAACACCAAACTATACTGATTCTATTTACCTGCGCTTGCTCCACAGTGTACTATGCTCTGGCATTTGTTTCTAAATCTACAGGCATTTAAAAATCGAAATTTGACTATTCATACCGAGTCTTAATTTACCTTGCTCTCTTTGTGATTGGCACATATTACAAAGTGGTTGCACTGCAGTAAAATGTGCACAGGTAGAAAGGGAATCAGTGACCGTCCAACAGAGTAAAAGTCAGTCAAGCAGGAGTCCTCTGGACAATTTCCCTCTCCTCTGACAGGGACATTGTTCTTCGAGGGAATGCAGTGACAGCCAAGACTGTGGCACCAATCTATGTGGAAGTAAGTATCCAGTAATAAACACTGGATGTGTTTATTATGTTTCAACAACCTTCAGATTCTGGAACAGTCTATGGCAGATGTAGCTCCACTCTTTAAAAAAGCAGAGGGGGGGAGATATTGGGAATCACTGTCTGGTCACCTTAACAGTTGTAGCTGAAATACTGAAATCTATTCAATGGAATGTAGAAAATACCAATGGGATTAGACAAAGTTAACATAGATTTGTGAAAAGGAAGCCATTTTTAACAAACCTACTAGATTTTTTAAGGAGATGACTAGTCTAAATGAGGGAGAAATACTGGATGTGCTATATTTAGATATTCAGAAAGGTTTTGATGAAGTCTCACATAAAGAGGTTAATGTGCAAAATCAAAGCACGTAGGGTTGGGGGGTAATATACTGCCATAGATTGAGAACTGGTTAGCAGTAAATAGAGAGGCATAGCTGGGTCATTCTGGAGTGGAAGGTAATGACAGTGGATGAGTGCTTGGGTCCCAGCCATCCACGAAACTAGGATTGTAAGTGGTGTGGAGGATGTAAAGAGACTTCAGAGTGACTTTGATAAGTGGAGTGAGTGGGCATATGTGTGGCAGATGCAGTGTAACATGGATATGGGTGAAGTTGTGTAATTTGATAAGAAAAGCAGAATGGCAGAGTATTATGTAAATGTTGATTGGGAAAGGATGATAGAGTCATTGAGTTATATAGCAAGGAAACAGACCCTTCGACCCAACCAGTCCATGCTGACCATAGTTCCAAACTAAACTAGTCCCACCTGCCTGCTCCTGGCCCATATCCCTCCAAACCTTTCCTATTATGTATTCACCCAAATGTCTTTTAAATGTTTTCATTGTACCCACATCCGCTACTTCCTCAGGAAGTTCATTCCACACACAAACTATCCTCTGTATAAAGAAGTTGCCCCTCATGTCTTTTTTAAAATCTTTTTCCTCTCACCTTAAAAATGTGTCTCCTAGTCTTGAAATTCCCTACCCTAGGGAAAATGCACCTACTATTAACCCTATTGATAGCCCTCATGATTTTCTAAACTTTTGTATAGTTACCTCTCAACTTCCTACGCTCCAGTGAAAAAAAGTCCCAGCCTATCCAGCCTTTCTTTATAACTCAAACCTCTACACCCAGCAACATCCCGGTAAATCTCTTCTAAACCCTCTCCAGCTTAATAAGAACCTTCCCATGACTCGGCGACTGGAACTGGACACTGTCCTCCAGAAGGGGCCTCACCAATGTCCTGTACCAACTCCGCATTTGATGATCAGCCATAATGGGCTGAATGGCCTACTCCTGCTCCTATTTCATGTATGCATTAGCCTTGTCATCCTCAAGGTGGTCTACACAATGATTCCAGGTTACTTAAGATTCCTCAACAAAAATTGGTTTGAGTGCACTTTCAGACAAAGGAAGTCGTAACAAATAGCTTGCTCTTTAGGTGTCAGAGGAGAAAGTGAGGTCTGCAGATGCTGGAGATCAGAGCTGAAAATGTGTTGCGGGAAAAGCGCAGCAGGTCAGGCAGCATCCAGGGAACAGGAGAATCGACGTTTCGGGCATAAGCCCTTCTTCCTGAGGTGGAGGCTAGTACAATTACAACATTTAAAAGGCACCTGGATGGGTATATGAATAGGAAGGGTTTCGAGGATACGGGCCAGGTGCTGGCAAATGGGACTGGAATATTTCAAGAAATCTGGTCAGCATGAATGAGTTGGACTGAAAGGTCTGTTTCCATGCTGTATATCTCTATGACTCGAAGGGGCAGATGGCCTTATGGTCAATGATGCCAATGAACCCTGATTGATGCCACATGCCTGGAAAGAAACTGGCTCAGCTGACATGCCTCTTGTCGTTAAATTGCCTAGCTGTACCCGGTAGTAGTCGAACTATTTTATTTATTCACAGAATGAGGGTATTGCTTGAGCATTACCACATCTCTGGTCAGGGGCAAAGTTGAGAAGCCTGGACCTTCATGGTAATCTCAGCTAGTGCAGAAAATCATTCAAAGTCCCACTGGATTTCAGAGCAGAAACCAGTAGTGCAAAGTTCAGATCTGAGATATACTGACTGAAAAGTGCCTCTTTGCATTTTAACAATGTCTTTCATATCAGACTGTCAAGCATTTGTTCAGAGGATGAGACACATGAACAATGATAATTGAGTGAAGATCACTACTTACCCAAGAGGGCCAGCAGACAGCACAAGTCGCTCCAAGTCGAGACCACTCATCAAAACATAGACTCCTTTGTTCAATTCTCCCAAGATATTTTTGGCTGAAATCACAGATATCATGTAGATACATGAACATCATGTCTTTAAGAAGTGGGTTCAGGTCAGTGCTGCAGCTGTGTATGCAAGTGAGGCAGACACTCCCCAATATAGCAACAGACCTTTGTAAAAGTTACATCACCTTAGTTACTTTGTTTACTAGGAATCCTTAATGCACTGTGTATCTAATCACTTCAGAGATTTGTACCTGGTCACTTTCTTCAGCACAAAAATCAAAGGTCACAAGAACCCTGTCAATTTGATTTACTCCAGTACTTATTAAAATTCATGAAGCTGACTGGCATAAACATTTAACTGCAAATTGGACTGTCTATTGTTGTATGATTTGAAAATAGTTGGGGGAACAAGGCAACATTTTTATAATGTACTGTGCAAGTACAAAACAGATCCACTCACACATGTTTGCCTCACTTACCCTAATGTAACTGATAACTGTAGTTTTATTAGTCTGTATCCGGATTGGAGAAAGAAAGGAGTGGTGAGCAGTGTTCGACTATCTGTTGCATGGCCACAGAATGATATATCAAACATTTATGAAGCAGATCCTTACAACATCCTCAAGGGCTAGACCTGCCGAATTGACAAATCAGTTTCCATCAGTTTGGAAGGAAGTGATTCAGCCCATCTTGCCTGTGCAAGACCTTTGTAAGGGCTATCCAAATAACCCCATTCGTCCCTGCTTCTTATCCATTTCAAATTTTTCTTTTTCCTTTTCAACATTTTACCTACCATATATACTCAATGACTTGGAGGCGGCGGTGTTGGACAGGGGTGGACAAGGTTAAAAATCACACACCAGGTTATAGTCCAACAGGTTTATTTGGAAGCATTAGCTTTTGGAGTGCCACTCCTTCACCAGGTGGCTTCCAAATAAACCTGCTGGACAATAACCTGGTGTTATGTGATTTTTAACTTAGTGTATACTCAAGTAATAGTCAAATTTTTTTGATTACCTTTTAAGGTTAAATTTATGGGGTCGACTACTACATGGATGCTACTTTTGCGGGTCTGAAATTCATGCCCGTCAAACTTCCTATCGTATCATGAGCAGAAGCCCAAGTGATCTCTAAACGAATAAAAAAAACTAATTATGGTAATTCTGAAAACCCAGAGCAGTAGACAACAGCCAGCAGACTGGAAGACCAGGAGCAGAGCAGAACAACCAGCAAACTGGAAAGCTGGAGCGGGATGTGATGACCGGCATACTGACTCATAAATGTTGATCTAGGGTCGACCTTTACACGAGATATATGGAAAATTCCAGGTTATTTGGAAGAAAAAAGGGGGTTAACTTTTACATGAGATCAACTAATAACTGTAGTACTGTAATTACTTTTCGAAGTTAGTCTTGAATCCACTTGTACCAAATTAGAGCCAAAAATTGAACAGTTTAATACCTGGCACTTTGCAGTCTTCAAAGACTAGCTCACACGTGTTGGAGCCTCTCATTCCCAGTTTATCCAGCTTCTGAGCCGTACTGAATCCAGGCATGCCCTTAAAGACAAACAAGGGGTAAAGGGGATACCAAAAATAAAGCATGAGATAGAAAAGGTCACCAAATATTACGAACCGTGGCTGCATGGACAAATACTCTGAGCCACACTGGAACAAGGTTTTAATGGAGAAAGCAGGTAGATGTGTATAATCAGCCCTCCTGTAATCAACTTGGTCAATTAGCAAGTCAGACACAATATAGAGAAAACAGAGTTTATATTTTGAGTCCTTTAATCAAGAAACAGCTTGGAAAAGGTGGGGGGAAAGGGAGAAGGCTGGGGGGAGAGGTATAGGTGGGAGAGAGAGAGAGAGAGGGAGGGACTGGGAGTTGGGCAGAGCGAGGGGTGAGAGAGTGGGGGGAAAGAGCAGGGAGGAGGGAGAATGGGGGGGAGGGAAGAGGAAGTGAGGAGGGAGCAAGGGGGCAGAGAGAGGGGAGGCAAAAGAGAGCAACTGAAGGGCAGGAGAGAGAGGAGAGGGAAAATGAGACAGTGACAGAAGGGTGAGTGAGGGAGGTGATGAGTTTGGGGGGGTGGGGAGAGAAGATGAGACGGTGGGGTGAAATGAGACAGAGAAGGGGGAACAGAGGGGGTCAGTGGAAGTGACACAGAGAGAGACAGAGACAGACTGAGAGAGAAAAGGGCGTAGAGAGAACAAACGAAAGGGGGGGGAATGGGGACATATATGTATGGGGCCTTAGAAGGGAAGGACTCCTGCAAAAATACTGACAAGGGAGGGTGGGAGTATAAGAAAAAGAGGGACCCTGTTATAATTGTGGGAGGGAAGAAGTGGAGGAAATGGGTCCGACACAGCCCTGTCAACCACAGTGCGGGGGAATCCTTGGTTGAGGAAGAAGGTGGCAGACAGCATCATCAGAGATGCGACAGAGACAGAGAAACTAGGAGAATGGCAGGGTGAGAGGATGTATAGTCGAGGTAACTGTGGGAGTTGGTGCGTTTGTAGTGGACATTCGTGGTCAGAGTCGTAAGTGTGTGCTGGAAAAACACAGCAGGTTAGGCAGCATCCAAGGAGCAGAAAAATCAACGCTTCTTCCTGATGAAGATCTTATGCTCGAAACGGCGATTCTGTTGCTCCTCGGATGCTGCCTGACCTGCTGTGCTTTTCCAGTACCACAGTCTCAACTCTGATCTCCAGCACCTGCGATCCTCACTTTCCCTGATGTTGGTGGCCAGCCTATCCTCAGAAATAGAAACAGAAATGTCAAGTAAGGGAGGAGTCAGGAGATAGATCAGGTGAAGGTGAGGAAAGAATGGAAATTGGAAGCAAACTGATTAATTTTTCCAGTACCAGACAAGCGGGGGGAAATAGCACCATCAATATAATTGATGTACTGCAGAAAGTGACATTGGCAGGGCCTGGAGCAGGACTGGAACAAGGAATGTTCCACATACCCCACAAAGAGATAGGCATAACTGAGTACATGCGGGTACCCATGGCCACCCCTTGACTTGGAGAAAGGGAGAGGAGTTAGAAGAGAAGTTGTTTAGGGTGAGGGTGAGCTCGGCCAGGCAGAGGAGGGTGGTGGTAGATGGGGATGGTCCAGGTCTTTGCTCCAGGAAGAAGTGGAGAGCCCTGAGACCATCCTGATGGAGGGGGGGGGGAATGGACGTATAAAGAGATTGCATGCCCAAGGTGACATTGAGGGAGCTGGCGTGTGTAAACTGTAATCTTTGAAGGCTGACAGAGTGTCAGAAGAATGGTGGATGTAAGTGAGAAGGGACTGGACCAGACAGGACAAAATAGCTTTGGTCAGGCAGTAACAGATGAAACAAAAGTACGGCCAGACAGTCCAGTTGGTTGATTTTGATGAGAAGGTAGACATTGACAGACATTCTTGGCAGCATGTAGAAAGATCTAATTCCTGACTTACAACAGGGTCAAAGTGGAAGAACGCAGCTATTTTGGGGATAGTCTAAACCACATCTTTTGGTATATAAAACCATTGTTTCCATCTCACCTAGCTCCATATACACACACAGAGCCCCGATTACTGCTCCCAGCCTGAGCTCCATATATACACACACAGCCCCGATTACTGCTCCCAGCATGAGCTCCATATATACACACAGCTCGATTACTGCTCCCAGCCTGAGCTCCATATACACACACAGCCCGATTACTGCTCCCAGCCTGAGCTCCATATAAACACACAGCACGATTACTGCTCCCAGCCTGAGCTCCATATACACATACAGAGCCCCGATTACTGCTCCCAGCCTGAGCTCCATATATACACACAGAGCCCCGATTACTGCTCCCAGCCTGAGCTCCATATACACACACAGCCCGATTACTGCTCCCAGCCTGAGCTCCATATACACACACAGCCCGATTACTGCTCCCAGCCTGAGCTCCATATACACACACAGCCCGATTACTGCTCCCAGCCTGAGCTCCATATACACTCACAGCCCGATTACTGCTCCCAGCCTGAGCTCCATATATACACACACAGCTCGATTACTGCTCCCAGCCTGAGCTCCATAATCACACACACAGCCCCGATTACTGCTCCCAGCATGAGCTCCATATATACACACAGCCCGATTACTGCACCCAGCCTGAGCTCCATATATACACACAGCCCGATTACTGCTCCCAGCCTGAGCTCCATATACACACACAGCCCGATTACTGCTCCCAGCCTGAGCTCCATATACACACACAGCCCGATTACTGCTCCCAGCCTGAGCTCCATATACACACACTGAGCCGCGATTACTGCTCCCAGCCTGATCTCCATATACATACACAGAGCCCGATTACTGCTCCTAGCCTGAGCTCCATATACATACACAGAGCCCTGATTACTGCTCCTAGCCTGAGCTCCATATACACACACAGCCCGATTACTGCTCCCAGCCTGAGCTCCATATATACACACAGCCCGATTACTGCTCCCAGCCTGAGCTCCATATACACACACAGCCCGATTACTGCTCCCAGCCTGAGCTCCATATACACACACTGAGCCGCGATTACTGCTCCCAGCCTGAGCTCCATAATCACACACACAGCCCCGATTACTGCTACCAGCCTGAGCTCCATATATACACACAGCCCGATTACTGCTCCCAGCCTGAGCTCCAACTGCACACACTGAGCTGCGATTACTGCTCCCAGCCTGAGCTCCATAATCACACACACAGCCCCGATTACTGCTACCAGCCTGAGCTCCATATATACACACAGCCCGATTACTGCTCCCAGCCTGAGCTCCATATACACACACAGCCCAATTACTGCTCCTAGCCTGAGCTCCATATACACACACAGAGCCCCGATTACTGCTCCTAGCCTGATCTCCATATACATACACAGAGCCCGATTACTGCTCCTAGCCTGAGCTCCATATACACACACGCACAGCCCGATTACTGCTCCTGGCCCGAGGTCCATGTACATGGAGCCCCGATTACTGCTCCCAGCCTGAGCTCCATATACATACAGAGCCCTGATTACTGCTCCTAGCCTGAGCTCCATATATACACACACAGCCCCGATTACTGCTCCTAGCCTGAGCTCCATATACACACACAGCCCGATTACTGCTCCCAGCCTGAGCTCCATATACACACTCAGCCCGGATTACTGCTCCTCGCCTGAGCTCCATATATACATACAGCCGGAATTACTGCTCCCAGCCTGAGCTCCATATACACACACAGCCCGATTACTGCTCACAGCCTGAGCTCCATATACACACAGAGCCCCGATTACTGCTCCTAGCCTGAGCTCCATATACACACACAGCCCGATTACTGCTCCCAGCCTGAGCTCCATATACACATACAGAGCCCCGATTACTGCTCCCAGCCTGAGCTCCATATACACACACAGCTCGATTACTGCTCCCAGCCTGAGCTCCATATACACACACACAGCCCGATTACTGCTCCTGGCCTGAGCTCCATATACATAGATAGAGCCCCGATTACTGCTCCCAGCCTGAGCTCCATATACACACTCAGCCCGATTATTGGTCCCAGCCTGAGCTCCATATACATACAGAGCCCCGATTAATGCTCCTAGCCTGAGCTCCATATACACACACACACACAGCCAGGATTACTGCTCCCAGCCTGAGCTCCATATACACACACAGCTTCGATTACTGCTCCCAGCCTGAGTTTCATATACACACACAATGCCACGATTGCTGTGAGCTCCACACACAAGGACCCATGATCACCACTCCCAGCCGTGAGCTCTATCAGCTGATACCTGATCACGTGAGAGAGGACAGCACTTTGCCAAGACTCACTGGATGCCTTCTCGCAGAGCGCTTTAGGGAACATCTCCAGGACACCCACACCAATCAACCCCACTGCCCCATGGCCGAACATTTTAACTTCCCCCGCCGGCCCCCTGTCTGCTGAGGACATGCAGGTCCTGGGCCTCATCCACCCCTCTCCCTCCCCACCCGACGCCTGCAGGAAGAGCACCCCTCATCTTCCACCTCAGAACCCTTCAGCCCTGGGGCATCAACGTGGACTTCATCAGTTTCCTCATTTCCCCTCCCCCACCTTCCCCCAGTTCCAATCTTCCAGCTCAACACCATCCTCATGACCTGTCCTACTTGCCAATCTCCCTTCCCACCTGTTCGCTCCACCCTCCTCTCCGACCTATCACCTTTACCTCTTCCTCCATCCACCTACTGCACTCTCAACTACCTTCTCCCCAGCCTCATCCCCGAGGCTTCCAGCCTCATTCCTGATTAAGGGCTCCTGCTGGAAATGTTGATTTTCCTGCTCCTCGGATACTGCCTGACCTGTTGTGTTTTTCCAGCTCCACTCTAATCTTGACTCTGATGCAGCCCTGAGCCAATCTTTTCAATCACTGAACGTAGAGAGAAAGTAATTGTCATTTACAAACGTCTAATGCGCTAAATATCCCCAGAAGGACATTACAGGACAAAATGTTACCTTCTCCACAATGAACGCGGTGATACCACGGGAAGCCGGCTTGGCATTAATGTCCGTTTTGCCATAAACAATGAGGACATCAGCATCAGGCCCATTGGTAATCCAGAACTTGTTGCCATTGAGAACATAGTAATCACCTTACATTAAAAAAAACAACTCTCAGTCAGCAAAACACCTTGATTAATGGAATTAGATTGAACAAAAAGATCAAATAACTTCCTATCATAAAGAACGTGCCCTGTTCATTTTCCAAATGTAAATGGTCAGCAACTACAAGAAACAAAATTGGATGCAGTTTTTCCCACACAGGGATCTGGCTTCCAACTGCAGAAGATAACCCACTGCTGCATTAAATGGAACATGTGTCACACCAGCCAAGCTTTTGACTTTCTGAAGGTTACTGGCCTAATTGAGTCATTGGGCACCTTGTTGCAAAATAAGATTCAGATAGAAATGACTTTGAAATGTGTTTTAGGCTGGGCTGTGAATTTGAAGTCAGTTGTCAGGCACAGTACTCAGCGTACCAACCATAAGTTGTTTCCCCAGAAACCAAACTGCTTGCAGTCAGGAGAAAGACTGAATCAAGGAAGACAATCTGTTTTTTGGGAACGGGCACCCAGCCAGCAAAATCATCAAAGGAAATGTAGGACAGCATACAAAGAGGTTATATTTAGTTTCAAGTTAAGCACGACAACCATCAAAAGTGGGGCAATGTCACGTGTTCATTTTATATCATCGTGCAAACGTAGGTGGCACCAACTAGACTACGTAACTCTGATCACAGCTGTTGATCTGCGCTTTCTGCCTTACCACAGAATGGAAGAATTTAATTACTCGAATCCAAGTTTTGCCTTGTTGAATGGTACATCCAGTTCAGACCAAAAGTGAGATTGTCTTACCCTCTTGGTCACACACTACTACACTCGTAGACAGGGGCCGGAGCAAACCAATTCCCATACAAAAACATTCAAGTCATTTACAGAAAGTAACGGCACCACTGAATCTGAGAAGGCACACACCTATGGCAGACTCAAATCCAATATCACTTATCAATTTAACACCATAATATGGGACGTTTCACATCATGAACTTGGGCTCACCTGAAGGTAAGTAAAATGTGTCCAATTTTTGTTTCACAAGGGAATCTCTGGGCTAAATAGAGAGAACTTTGGTCTCAGCAGTCTGTGATACATTCCAATCTAGATTCCAAAGGAAAATCAAAATCCAAAGTCACAGTCATGCCGTGCCATTCATTCTACAAACCTTTCTTGTCTGCCTTCAATTTCATTGAGACGACATCCGACCCTGCATTTGGCTCACTCATTGCAAGAGCCCCTATATGCTCACCACTGATTAACTGCAAAGAGAGAAAGCTAATTAAGGAGGAGGAAACCAACTTCAGAGTTGAACAGTGCACAGATTTCTAGCTTTGTGGGATACCTCTGCCTCGTCTGCAAGCATGCCCCAAGCTTCTTGTTCTGAGGAAGGGTCACTCCACCCAAAGCGTTAACTCTGATTTCTCTCCACAGATACTGCCATACCCTGCTGAACTCTTTCAGCAATTGCTATTTTTGTTTCCAAGTTTCTAAGCACTGCTTGTTATTTTAATCCAGCACCTTGCTCCTACTCTCAAGTCTCAGTGCTCAATGTTCCTGTGAAGTTTGACACAGGTTTGGGGAACAGCACTTCATCTTCAGCTTCTGGACTCAGCATTGATTGCAACAATTTCAGACCATGAATCCAGTCCCACAATTCTGAGTATTTTTTTTGTTTTGCCATGTGTCAGTCTGAACCTGGCTTTTGAAGTTATTGTCTCTGTCCAAAAACATTCATTATTCTGCTATTCAAAGTCTGGACAAACATTTTGTTTCGTTCCTACAACCATTACTACTCCCTTTGCCATTTGTTCCATGGCATCTTTTGTCATTTAATCTCTCCCACCCTCCGTCCACTCCCAGACTTTCCCTTTTGTTCTTTCATTGGCATAAAACCTTGCCAAATTCCTTCAGTTCCAAAAATAACTTTTCGTCGGATGTAACTTAGAGCATTAATTGTTTCTCTCTCCCCAGATGCTGCCACTTTTCTAGCATTTTCTGCTTCTATTTCAGATTCCCAAATGCTTTTATTGCAAGAAAATGTTAAGATCTATTAAAAAAAGACTTATTGTATTTGAACTGATGCAGTCTGTAAGAATTTGAAGCCAGCCAGACTCTCAGATGAACACCTTTTACTTATTGTCTTAATAGGTTCTTCAGGATCAAGGGTTATGGGGAGAATGGGGCTGAGAAACCTATCAGCCATGACTGAGTGGCAGAGCAGACTCGATGGGCTGAATCGTCTAATTTCTGTCCTATACCTTATGGCCTTATATTACTAAAACAGAAATTGCTGGTGACCTTCAGCATGCCTGACAACACCTGTGGAGAGAAAGCAGAGATAATGTTTCAAGTCCAGAGACCCTTCTTCAGAACATTATCGTATTTAGCTTATAATGTCAGCTTAGATCATCTCAGTGACATATGAAATAATGGGAGATGTCCAGTTAGGCATGCTTTGTTAGAGCAATAAGACCAACTTTCAATAAACTGGAATAAGTATACAGCATACCAACATCCCTTGAAACATAGAAAACAGGAGAAATAAGCCATTCAGCCCTTCGAACCTGTCCTGCCATTCGACATGACCACGGCTGATCTTCCAACTCAGTACCCTGTTCCTCCTTTCTCCCTAAATCTTTCATCCTTTAAGAAATATATCTAATCGAAATCTGAAGCCTAGAAATAAATGCAGGTGTTGTCATCTAACTCTTCTCAGCCTTTTATGTAGGACAGCAGTTGAACTAAAAAAGTAGAACGTTCCCATAGTTGCCCTAAATTCACATTCTTTAACTGAACAAACTTTGGGTTGGCTATATTATCATGTCAATGTTGATGGAAAAGGCTTTTGCAGTGCACACTGAGATGTGGGCTCGCTGCTAGAAGCCTGATGCTTGTCAGATATGGTGAAGACATCCAGAGCTGCTTTATCTTTAGAAAGCGTGCACTGTAAAGCTGACAATGTAACTCAGTTCTGTTAGCTATTTACACTACTATATTGGTACTTACATGCTTTTGGTACAGTATCTATACTCTAACTGGACTCTGGATTAGTGGTGCTGGAAGAGCACAGCAATTCAGGCAGCATCCGAGGACAGGCAAAATCGACGTTTCGGGCAAAAGCCCTTCATCAGGAATAAAAGATGAAGGGCTTTTGCCCGAAACGTCGATTTTGCCTGTCCTCGGATGCTGCCTGAATTGCTGTGCTCTTCCAGCACCACTAATCCAGAATCTGGTTTCCAGCATCTGCAGTCATTGTTTTTACCTCTAACTGGACTCTCAATGGTTCTGGTGTCTTTGAATCAGAGATTATCTTTTAGAGACCTCTCACAGTGGCTCAGTGGTTAGCACTGCTGCCTCTCAGCACCAGGGACCCAGGTCCGATTCCAGTCTCAGGCAACTGTCTGCATGGAGTTTGCACACTCTCCCCATGTATGCGTGGGTTTCCTCCCGCAATCCAAAGATGTGCAGGTCAAGTAAATTGGCCATGCTAAATTGCCCATAGTGTTAGGTGCATTAGTAGGGGAATGGGTCTGGGTGGGTTATTCTTCGGAGGGTAGGTGTGGACTTGTTTGGCCGAAGGACCTGTTTCCGCACTGTAGGGAATCTAATCTAAAATTTCATTTAGGTATGAAGGATGGCTTATCAGTGAGCAAGGACTTCATGGTTATTGAGCATGTTGCAATAATTCAATTCAAGGATGACTGGAGCTTTGTGCCACTTAGTGTCATACCTTGGGTAAGTATTTCTGCTTCTGCTCTTCGTTCCCGTTCCTCACCAGCTGATTGATACACAGGTTGGAATGTGCTCCGTAACTGAGGCCGATGGCAGCCGACACACGGCTTATTTCCTCCATAACCAGGACATGATCCAGGTATCCACCTCCAGCCCCGCCATACTCCACTGTAAAAGGTACCACACAGCCAGTTTAATAAGATCAGCAAGTTCATCACACATGCAACCAAATCTTGCATTACCCACCAGAAGCAAACAGTGGAATTATACACAGTACTGGTGAGAATTGAGAATTTGCTACCACGTGGGAGTGATTCAGACAAAATTTGTTTTACCTTAAATATTTTTATGCTAAGCATGTGAGGAAGAAAGGATGATAAAGGGCTAATGGGGTCCGATGAGAAGAGTTGTGTGGAGGCTCATGTGCAACACAAAAAATTGACCAATTGTAGGACCTGTTTGTGTTCTAAATTCTATGTATTTAGAGCAGTAACACACAGCATCATCAGATATTCAATAATCCCCTGCAGTAACCAGTATGCCTTTTTCTGGTAATGGCAAATAAACACGTGTAATCCTGCCCATTAAGTAAACATATTCAAACAAATGTAAATGAGTCCACCCGCTGAATCAACACCGCGCACACAATTTTACAAAATGTGGCCTGGAGAATATAAAAGTGTTGCATTCATGCGTGCATTCATGCAAAACACATGCATTCATGAATCACCACACGCAATACCTTTCCCAAAGATGTTCTATAACATTGTGTATTTAAGTGTAAAAGGTCCAACTTAGAAATATCAGCTAAAACTCTGTGGTAAAGGTTCAGAACATTGGAAGCTCGAGCTAAGTTACAGGACTTGAGCACATAAATCCAGGCTTACATGCTCCAATGCAGCATTGAGAGAGTACTATACAGTCAGAGTTAAAAATCACACAACACCAAGTTATGGTCCAACAGATTTATTTAGAAGTACTAGCTTTCGGAGCACTGTTCCTTCATCAGGTTGTGGAGGTTAAGAGATGGATACAGTTAGAGATGGATTAAATAGGAAGCAGGACAAAGAAGCTGGTCAATTAACCCAACCAATTCATGGATATGAAAGATCTGATGGTAATATTGCGAAGAACAGCATGAAGTCCTCCCCTGCAAACCTGGTCAATGATTATTCCTCAATCAACGTCAGAGTAGATGATCTGGTTAATAGCTTATTTGCTGGTTGAAAGAGCTTATATTTGTCAACTAGTTGGCAAATAAGTCTACATTACAATTATTATCTTAAACTTTTATCGCAGAGTGACACGAAAGTATTTTGGGAAATTACAAAGGTGCTACAGCAATACAAAATCACTCCCTTTGCTTCAAAGCTACTATAAGAACATAGAAAATAGATAGTATTACCACTGCACTCTAATTTTAAAAGAAACCGGTCCATAATGGGTTACATCACCAGCCCAATGTATTCAACCCATCGTTCCACCTTTTTTAAAATTTAAAGTCTCTCAAACAATGCAGTCAGTCCAACCAATGATTTGCAACAAGGGCTGGATTTTGGGGCGCCCTCCCCTAGTGTTTTTTATGGAAGAAGGACACATAAAACAGGTTAGGTGCCCAGACCCTACCCGCCCTGTACTCCCTCTGTAGTACAAACCTGGTGGCCTGCCCCGTCATGTGTATTTAAATCAACCTGTTACAACACACAAGAAAGATCTGAATCAGACCTTCTGGCTCAGAAGTAGGGATATGATCACTTTGCCACAAGCCCCCTAAAGCATGCTCATCATATGCAAGAAAATGAGGTTAGGCCAAGATGAACTGGTTTGAAGTTAATTTCCATTTGATATACACTGCCCATGCTCTGATACAGTTATCATGTTCAGGAAAAGGCAGCCTATTTTTTTGTTATAAAGTAGGTTTTGAAAAGGCAGAGGGAAAATAGGCCATGTTTTGGGAGAGGCAGAGGAGGGTGGCAGTTGCACTGCGCACACTGGGACACCCTCTCTGAAGACAGTACCCTCTTTTTCTTTCAGTACCTTGTTCTCCACAGCCCATGCCCATAACCCTCTAAGCTAGTCAAACCCTCCTTTCCCAGTAGCTCCAAATTACCCTAATCCAGCATTTTCACAGCAAAAAAAAAATTTGCGAGTCACCTTTAATTGAAAGTAAAAATAGACCACATTATTCACAAATCGTGAATGGCCATAATAGTGAAATCTTTACGTTTAAATAGAACTGATCAAATCTTCTCAAAGCACTCATGACTGATTCATTTTGGCACACATCAGCTATTTTGTCTCAGACAAATGGCCAACTAATCTATTCGAATGGTCATTATTTATCTACAGAGAGATAAGTGTCCAGGACAGATATACAAAATTATGCTCGGGGATCTGTAACACTTCAGAGGTGACTCTTAGTGTAACAACTCATTTGTCTTGACAATGTAGCATTCTTTCAGCATGACACTGAAATCTCAGTCAGAACTGTGTCCAGAGGTCTTCTGTGATAATAAATGTCTAGAACCTACCACTGTCACTGGATCCAAGTCATCAGATCCTTTCCTACCAGCATTATGAATGTGCCACGCTCCATGGACAGTAAAGGTTCAAGGAGGCAGCTCACCATTATCTTCTCCAGGGCATTAGGGAAGTGCAACAAATGCCACAGACACAGAAATCCCATGGAATAATAAAAACTTAGAAGCATGTTCTGTAAGACGGTCTAAACTTAGACAGCATACCTTAAAGGTAGGAGCTAGAGTAGACCATTTGGTCCTTCAAACTTGCTCTGTCTTTCAGCAAAATAATGGCTCACCTTCTGACTCAACTCCACTTACCCGCCAAACCCCACATTCCCCGAGGATACAACCGCAGTTTGATTGTTATTGCCAGAGAAAACAAAGCAGATAAAAGCTGAGGCTGTCAAAACTCACCAGGTGCAGTGATTCCGAGAACTCCAAGGTTACCAAGCTGCTTCCAGAACTCCTAAATACCAAAGAGGCAACATGATGGTAAGGAAATCACTGGAAGAGCTTCATTAAATTCAAACTGTGTCACACATCAGTGCATAAATCTTTCTTGGGCAAGACACGTAGATGTGGGTTTTGCATGGGAAATTCTATAGCACATAACTCAAAAATGTATCAGTTCACAGCAGGTCATATTATTAATTGTCTAGCAATGAGGAACAAGCTGCAGTTTAATAAGAGCTAAGCAAACGACTTGCATTTTCTCTTCATTGTTCCATGTGATGTGGGTGTTGCTAGCATTTGTTGCCTATCCTTAATTGCCCTAGAACTGACCAGCTTGCTAGGCTATTTCAGAAGACAATTTAGAGTCAGCCAGATCGCCGTGCATCTTAAATCACATGCAGGCCAGACTAGGACAGCAGATTTCCTCCCCTAAAGGGCATAGTGAACCAGACGATTGCTAGTTTCATGGTCAAGACTGCTGACATTAGATTCTAGATACATTTTCTTTAAATTCACCATGGTGGGCTGTGAACCCATGACCCTAAGGCATAAACTGGGCTTTTGAATTACTGGTCATTATCACTATGCCACTGACTTCTCATGAATAACATACAGAATAATGGAAATGTAGGAGCAAAGGACCTTTTACTGAGGGGTTCAGATGCTGTATACACAGAAGAACAGATAGTGAGTTACAAATGCAATTTAATTAAGCAGTTCAGGAAAACAAAAATGGTGATAATGAAAGAAAAACTCGTGAATTTGGTGGTGAGGAGGACATTTTCAGGACACAAGTTCAGCCAGGTGATTCCTTAAACTGAAGAACAAACACGAATGGCACAACCTTTGTAACAGAGTGGTCTCTTCATAAAATGGGGAGTACTGACAGACAAAGGTACTTTGATAAAGTAGGATTGGAGAAGTGGTGGAGTCCGGAGTGGCGTGGTGGCTGAGTGGTTAGCACTGCTGTCTCATAGTGCTAGGGACCCGGGTTTGATTCCACCCACGGGTGACTGAGTGGAGGTTCTATGTTCTCCGCGTGCTTATGTGGGTTTCTTCCGGGTGCTCCTGTTTCCTCCCACAGTCCAACGACGTCCAGGTTAGTTGGATTGGCCATGCTGAGTTTCTCCATAGTGTTGACAGACATTGCAGGTTAGGTGGATTAGCCACGAGAAACGTAGGGTTACAAGAGTGGTGGTGGGGGGAGGGGGTGGGGGTGGGGGATGCTCTGTGAAGGGCCGATGTGGACTCGATGGATTGAACAGCCTGCTTCCAAATTGTAGGGATTCTATGAGTCCAAGGGAGTGAAGGCTAAGAGATAAGCAAGGCTAAAGCAATCCAGGGGACTTGCAATGAGAATGTTGGGCTAATGATCTGGGTGTATGGATTTGAATCCTATTAAGGTAGGTAGAGAACTTTGAATTCAATAAAAATCCCAAATGAAAAGCTAGCCTAAGGGTGATCTTGTAACTACTGTTGCTTGTCGTAAAAACCTATCTAGTGCAGGAAAAGAAATTGGCCGTCCTTATCTGGTCTGACCTACATGTGATGATTGACCTACAGCACTGAGGTCAGATCTTAACTGTCTTCTAGGTAACTAGGGATGGGCAGTAAATGCTGGTCTGGTCACTGAGACCCACTTTCATAAACAAAATAAAATAAAAGGCAGCCTCTGTCAAATAGGTAAGACAGGCAGCAGGGAGGAAGAAATGCCTCGATCAAGTGGAAGAAGGAACTGAAATTCATATTCATTTCAACACTGTGTCATTATTGGAAAGAGTAGAACATGTCAGGCAGCATAGCTGCGCATGAGAAAAAGAGAGGTTGTTAGGACCAGTGGTCATACTAATGTACTAGTTGAATGAAGAAACATAGAGGTTTGAAAGTGGTATACAATAAAAGATCTTTTCTAGCATCTTGTCAAGGAGTGAGAGACACATTTACCAAGATATGGGAGCAACATTCATATGGTTCACGAGATTTTGATTTGGCACAATGGAAGGAAATCAGATTTTTTTGAAAACTGATTTTATCAAAAAGGACTTGGCTTGAGCATGGGGGTAAAAGCATGAGGTCAGGATATAAACTGATGGGTGACGGGGATTGGGGAGGGGTGGTGGTGCCTATGTCGAGTGGAAATGGCCCTATGTCTGCACCAGGTAGCCTAGGTTCAAGTTCCATCTATTTCAATGTGTGCTGGTTGATTATAAACCTATAAACTGACAAAAAGTAAGTTGAGCCAAAGACAAGAGAGACGGTGGCAGTTTGTTCGACTTGCAATTAATACAAAGATAGCATATGAAGGAAAAGAAAAGACCTAAATGCAACGATTTAGTCACTGCAGTGCAAGTACAGAGGATATTGAGTGTCAAGAGCCTGTAATCTGAAAGAAGCTGCTGAATATATAGTGCAATCATCAGCAAAAAAAAATGCACACATTTGGAATATGTGGGCAGACTGTTAATGACAGGAAGGAAAACTGGGGAGATTAGAGCCCTAGAGAACCACTGAATTAATGGAAAGAGAGGCAAAGGATAAACTTTTCATTACAGCTGATTTTTTAATTGCATCAGATAGACAGGAAGTGTGATTGCAATTACCTTAGGCTATGAGGTAACTTGCTGTGAAGTCCTTGCTATCAAAGCTAATAATGGCTCTAGAAGTATTGAAGGCAATGACAGATGATTCACAAACGTGTTCAAGTAAATAGTCCCAGAGGTGCTCTACAAGCTCAGTGCTAAAAATCACATTAGTAATCAGCAAGATCCTTAAAATAATCAGCGTCTTGAGAGTCAACAGTAGTTTCTACAGCCTCAGAAAGAACGAATGCAAGTCCAGAAGCACACAGGTATTTATGTAGCCGTACACATGAATTGGGAAGCTATGCTGCATTTGTTACCTGTCAGTGTCAAGGTTGACACTGAATAGTTGCTAAGCACTGAGAGGAAAGGATAAACAGACAGTGGTTGTTGTCTACATCAGTATTAATGTAATAGATAGAAAGTGGTACATGGTCCTGCAGTCAGAATTTGAGAGCTAGTAAGGTAATTTGCAAGTGGAACACCGAAGCAGTAATGTCTGGATTACACCCAATATAATTGAAATTCAGTATAGAAATAGGAGGATGGAGCAGATGAATGCTTGCTGAAACAACAATGCAGAGCAGAGGAAGGGCTTTAGATTCTTGGGATGCTGGGGTCAGTTCATGGGGAGATGGGACCTATAAAGGCCAGACATAGGTTGCACCTTAACAGAGCTAGAACCAATTTCCTTTTGAGATAATTTACCAGCGCAATTGGGGAGGTTTAAACTCACTTTATAGGACTGTGGGAACCAATAGGCAATATGAGAGAAGGAAATCAATGTGCAAATAACACTGGGAGCATCAAAGTAGAAAATAGTGAGTTCAGATTTCAGAAGGGAAATAAGCAAGTAGAGAAGCTAATAGAATGCTACCCTTTACTGGGAGGGGAATTAAATACAAAAGTAGGGAGATGATACTTAAATTATACAGGTATTAGAGAGACCACATTTTGAGATGTGTGTGCAATACTGGCCATCTTATTTAAGGAAAATTCCAAACGCATTTAAAATAGTTCAGAGTGGGTTTCCTGTACTTATACGCAGAATGGGTGGGTTCTCTTAAGAGGAAAGATTGGATAGGTTAGGCTTATATCCAATGGAGTTCACAAGAGGTTGAAGGGACTTAATTGAAACAGTTGAAATTCCAAAACGTTTTGACAAGGATTTTTCTCTTGTCAGTTTAAAACTGATGAGGATAACGTTTAAGGTACATTGTCTCCAATTAAGGTTGAAAAACCATGAGGACCAGATGAGATACTGAAGAAAGTTAGAGTGAAAATTGCAGAGGCACTGGCCAGAATTTTCCAATTTTCCCTTAAGTATCTCAGGACACACAGGTACCAGGGGTTTGTAAAATTTCAAATGTCGCACCGCTGTTTAGGAAGGTGTAAAGACAAACCCAGCAAATACAGACCAGTCAGTTTAACTTTTTGGTGGGAGAAGCTCTTAGGAAACAAAATTAATAGCCACTTGTCAAATGTGGGTTGACTAAGGGATGTCAGTACGGATTTGTTAAGGGAGATCAGGTCGAACGAATTTACTTGACTCTTCAATGAGGAAAGACAGTGCATTAGCGAGGATAATGCTGTTGATCTGGTGCACATGGACTTCAAATTGGAATCTAACAGAATGCCACACAACAGACTTGCAAGTTAAGTTTGAATTCATAAAGCAAAACGCACAGCAGTAAAATTAGCCGAGACACAGGAAAGTCAGCGCGGTGAATGATTGTTTTGCGGGACTGGAAGAAGGTTTATACTGAAGTTCCCCAGGGATTAGAGCCCCTGCTTTTCCAGTTACACATTAATGAGCTAGATCTTTGTGTACAGGACACAATTTCCAAACTTACTGGATGATACAGAATTTGGAAATGTTGTGAACCATGAGGAAGATAATGTAGAAGATTACAAAGGACAGATAGGTTAATGGAATGGATGAGAAATTTAATGCAGAAAAGTATGAAGTGATTAATTTTCATCAGAAGAGAGACAATATGAAACAAAAGGTACTAAAGGGACTGGGTGCAAAATCACTTGATCATGTTATGTCACACTTCTAAGGGCAGGTGGGACTTGAACACAGGTCTGCGAGTACTGAGATAGGGCCACAATCATGTGGCAAAAGTGGCCTTTAAAGGATATGGATATCTATGTACATAAAGCATTGAAGCTGTCAGGTTACTATTGCATTTAGCATCTTTATCAGGGGACATAGAAGACAAAACAAAGTTATGCTAACCTTTTTGAAAGACTGTTTCAGGCACAACTGGAGTATTACATCCAGTTCTGGGAATGCTACTTTATGAAGGGTATGAATGCATTAAGATAGGATTCTACGAATGAGGAACTTCAGTTCCATAAAAAAATTGGGATTCTTCCATGTGGAGCAGAGAGGAATATTTGGAGATTTGGTAGAAGTCCTCTGAATAATGAGAGTTCTGAACAGAGTAGAGAAGAAATAGTGTCCCCAACGGTGGATGGGTTGATGGCTGGAGTGGGAGAGGTACATAATTAAGATAATTGACAGAAGTAGAAATGGTGACTCAAGGAGAAACATTTTCACACAACAAGTGGTTAGAATCTGGAATGTATGACACTGAATGAGCAGTGGAGGAAGTTTCAAATAGAATTAGATGGTTATTCAGAAAAAAAAATCAGGACAATGGAGAAAAGACAGGGGACTGGCATTAGGTGAACTGCTCCAGCACAGGGCCAGAACAGATACTACAGGGTGAATGGCCTCCTTCAGTGCTAGAGCTATTACTCCACATACATGAGAAAGAAATTTACAGTCGTTGTGCAGCCATAAGCAAGGGCCCCGAAGTGTAGTTGCCAATCCAGTGATAATGTAAGGGATAGCGAATTTGAAAAGAGAGAGAGCGGTTCAACTCTTGTGGTCCATGATGGAACAAACAATGCAAGTAGGAAGAGGCGGACTCAGGTATTAGCAGCCAAATTAAAAACCAGAGCCTTGAAGCTGTGGTTAACCTGTGGTTACTCTGGAATCATGTTCAAACTGGCAGATCTGAATGATTAACTTATGACTGATGGCTGGTGTAAGAAAGGGGGACTTCTTTTCGTATGACACAGTAACCCGTAATAGGATAGCAAAGAAGCTGTATGGAGGGGTCAGGATCCACTTAAACTGAAATTAGAACAGAATCCTATTGCAAAGGGTACATAAGGAAGTAGCAAAGACACTAAACAATTAAGGAGGGGGATATGAGAGTTACAGGGATGTATAAAAAGTCTAAATAGAAATGAACAGGAAGAAAAGCACACAATGTGACCAACTTCACTGAATTCTCTGAAAAGACAACAGACAGTAGACAAAAGTGATTTACGGCAGATATCATTTATCTGGATTTCTAAAAGAACGTTGGTAATGTGCCACACAATGGCCTAACAAAATCAGAACATGCAGAGTCAGTGTACAAGTAGGGGAATGGATAGTTAGTTGGCCATAAGACAGTAAGCAGGGACTAAGGGTAGCTGCTTGGTAGTGATAGTAATACAGCAAAGAAGGTTCGTTAGAGTGATCCCTGGGATGAAACAGTTTTATATGATGAGTTGCTGAATAAATTTGGTCTATATTGGGCAGTACAGTAGCTCAGTGGTTAGCACTGTTGCCTCACAACGCCAGGGACCCAGGTTCAATTCAAGCCTCAAGTGACTGTCTGCTTGAACTGTCTTTCCTTGTCTGCATGGGTTTCCTCTGGGTGTTCCAGTTTCCTCCCATACTCCAAAGATGTGTAGGTTCGGAGGATTGGCCATGGTAAATTACCCATCGTGTCCAGAGATGTGCAGGCTAGATGGATTAGCCATGGGAAGTGCAGGGTTACAGGGATAGGGTAGTGGGTCCGGATGGGATGCTCCTTGGAGAATTGGTGTGTCCTTGATGGGCCAAATGGCCTGCTCCTGCACTATAGGGACTCTATAATTCCGTATTCAATGGAGCTTTAGAAAGAACGAAAAGGTGACCTCTTTAAACATACAAGATTTAGAAAGAGCTTGCTAAGGAAGGCACCAAAAGGTTGTTTCCCTTGACTCGGAAATCTAGAACATATCGATAAGAAGCTGAGAATTTAGGAAGAACAAAGAGGAGGAATTTCATGACTTAAAAGGGCGGTCAGTCCTTCGAATGCAAAGAAGATGTCCCCGGATGATACCAGAACCTTATAGAATCTAGGGTCCTACAACATGGAGGTAGGCCCTTTTGCCCAAACTGATCCATGCCAACCAAAATGTGCATCAATGCTAACCCCATTTCCCTGCCCTTGGCCCATATCCTTCTAACCCTTTCCAATCCAAGTATTTGTCCAAAAACCTTTTAAAATGTTGTTAACCTACCCACTTCAACCACGTCCGCTGGCAGCTCATCCATATGCGTACCAACCTCTGTGTGAAAAAGTTGTCCCTCAGGTTCCCTTTTATTCTTTCCCCTCTAACCTTAAACTGATGCCCTCTAGTCCTCGATTCCCCAACCCTAGGAAAAAGACTGAGTGCATTCACCATCTCCATCTCTCCATGCCTCTCATGATCTTATACACCTCTACAAAGGCACACCCCCCCCACTGCTCTAAAGGAAAAAGTTCTAGCTTATCCAACCTCTCCCGAGAACTCAGACCCTTGAGTCTTGGCAACATCCTTGTAAATGTCTCCTGCTTCTCTTTCTAGTTTAATAGCATCCTTCCTATAGCAAGGTGACCAAAACTGAACACAATACTAACCAACGTCCTACAAAACTGCAACATAACTTCCCGACTGCTATATTCAGTGCTCTGACTGATGAAGACCAGTCCGCCAAAAGTCTTCTTCACTGCCCTGTTTATCAGTGACTCCACTTTCAGAGAACCATGTACGTGAAATCCAAGCTCCTTCTGTTCCACTATACAGAATGGTGAATGGCCCCACCATTCACCATGAAATTCCTACCATAATTTCACTTTCCAAAACCCAAGACTTCTTAAATTCCATCTGCCGTTTCTCTGCGCACTTCCCCAGTTGATCAAGGTTCTATTGCAAATTCTGATAACGTTCCTCACTGTCCATGATACCACCTAATTTAGTGTCATCTGAGCAATGAGCCCAACACTGACCCCTGAGGCACTCCACTAGTCACAGGCCTCTAGTCTGACAAGCATGCTTCCACTAGTACCCTCTGCCTCCTATCATCAAGTCAACTCAAATTTGCCAGCGCCCCCTGGATTCCATGTAGTCTAACCTTCCAGAGCAACCTACTACTTATCAAAGGCCTCTCTAAAATCCATGTAGACTATGCCTACCACCCTGCCCTTGGCAACCTTCCTGGTCACTTCACCAAAGAACTCTAATAAATTTGTGAGGCAAGATCTCCCATGCACAAAGCCATGCTGACTACTCCTAATCAAACCATAGATCATACTAATCAGAAAAGGGTGTATGGGCTGGCTCTCTTTTCTCGTGAAGACAGAAGGCTTAGAGTTGATCTAATGTAGGTCTTTAAAATGATGAAATGGACAAAGTACACAGGCAGTGTGTGTTTCCAATTGTGGGCAAGAGCAAACCCAGTGGCTATCAACAAATGGACATCAACAAGTTACAACAGGGAATTCAGAACAAACTTCTTAACCCAGGGAGCGATGAGAATGTGGAACTCACTACCATATGCAATATTTGAGGCAAGTAGTACTCCTATGTAAGGAGTTTGATGAGCAAATAAGGGAAAATGAAATGGTTTTGGTGAAAGTCAGTTGAGGAAAGATCGGAGGAAGTTCAGGTTCACTTTTAGAACACAATTACGTGTGCAATTCTGGTCACCCTTCTATAGGAAGGATGTTGTGAAACTGGAGAAGGTGCAGAAAGGATTTACAAGTATGTTGGAGGGACTGGATGGTTTGAGCTATAGGGAGAGGCTGAATAAGGTAGGGCTTCTTTCTCTGGAGTGTCAGAGGCTGAGCGATGACCTTATAGATGTTTATAAAATCATAAGGGCAAAGATCGGGTAAACAGACAAGGTCTTTTCCCCAGGATAGAGAAATCCAAAATTAGAGGGCATAGGTTTAAGTTGAGAGGAGAAAGATTTAAAAAGGACCTGAGGGGTAACCTTTTCACGCAGAGGGTGGTGCATGGAATGAGCTGCCAGAGGAAGTGGTGGAGGCTAGTACAATTATAACATTTAAAAGCATCTGGATGGGTACATGAATAGGAAGGATTTAGAGGGATATATGTCAAATGCTGGCAAATGGGACAAGATCAGATTGGGATACTTGGTCAGTATGGCCAAATTGAACTGAACAGTCTGTTTCCGTGTTACATAGTTCAAGGTAAAGCACAAGCATGGTCTGGCCATGCTGCCTATCATATGGATTGCTACATGAAGAACATTTCGCAAATACAATTGTGCAAACAGAAGTAGCGATAATACAAAACAAGTTGAGTTAGAAGCCACATTTTACAGCCAATGGGAGAGACACCATGTGGACCAGGCATTTTATCATTCAGATTAACTGTGGAGATAGAGTTCAAAAATGATCAAATAATATGAAGCAATGAAGATGGTTCATAACTGATATTCGGGATGGGGGAGGAAAAGGTGAATCAAAAGAGTCAACATTCTGTTAGAACAATTTCATAAAATAATTCAAAGTGGGTACTAGAAGGAGACTTTCACTGATGCTGCATTACAATAAAGTTTCAAGCAGCTATAAGACTAGATTACAGAAGTTACTATCAGGCCAATTCAAATTATTTCAATCTGAAACATCTAATTGTTGTGGCTTTTTGTTTGACTTCATGCAGCAGATAACAACCAATGATGTAGAAGCAAACCTCTGTTTTAACTTCTAACTCTGTTTAGATTAGACTAGATTACTTACAGTGTGGAAACAGGCCCTTCGGCCCAACAAGTCCACACTGACCCGCCGAAGCGCACCCACCCAGACCCATTCCCCTACATTTACCCATGCACCTAACACTACTGGCAATTTAGCATGGCCAATTCACCTAACCTGCACATTTTTGGATCGTGGGAGGAAACCTGAGCACCCGGAGGAAACCCACGCAGACACGGGGAGAATGTGCAAACTCCACACAGTCGCCCGAGGCAGGAATTGAACCTGGGTCTCTGGTGCTGTGAGGCAGCAGTGCTAACCACTGTGCCACCGTGCCGCCCAATCAACAGGAACTTTTAATTAGATCAATGTCGTGTGAAAATCTCAGATTTAAACAATGATTTATATGAGAGGAAGCGAGCCATACGCTGTGCACTTACCTTCAGCTCTGGGAACTCATTCTTCTGGTCAATCTCCTGGGCTTTGGGAGCAAGATGATCCTGGCAAAATTTCTGAACCATCTGCCGAAGCTAACAAGCAAAGAAACAAAACAGCAATGGAGTCAATTATGAATTTTAAAGGTTACTTGGAAAACACAGGGGTAGAGGTTATCTTTAAAATCTACGATAAGTGCAGGAAGTGAAAACTGGCTGGGAGAATCACACTGAATTGAATAGATGAGAAGTACAGCAGACTACACAAGGGGTGTACAATCCTATACGAGCATTCTCGTTTCCCACCTTCACCCAGATGTTTCGTAATTACAAGTGGGGAAAAAAATGACAATCTAAGCTCTTTCTTAATTGGTGAGCACAAACCAAAAGCAGCAACTTTTTTTGCTACAGTAGCCTGATCGAGACAAGAACTTAAAAGATGGACACAAAAAGTCCACTTTTCCAAATAGTTCTATATTACAGCTGACCTGTTACAAAATCCAATTTAATGCATGCTTCCCTAAAGGTGAGAAGTGGCCTCTTTGGGGAGGCTGCTAGGGGGCAACTAAAGGCAATTCTCTTTCTGGGAACATGAGGTACTAGAGAAATAAAGCAGGAATGAATTTTTAAAAAACGCATTAGGAGAGAGAATCTAACTATTTCCACTTGACATTCATTAGCAGTACCATCACCATTACTCATGACATCCTGGGAGCTTATTATATTCAGAAAATGAACAGGATGAGGAAAGTGAATGCACTACAGTGATATAATTATAGGAGCAGGTCAGAAGTTGGGAATTCTACGAATATTCACTTCTTGTCTCCCCAGTGCTTGTACCACATCTACAAGACACAAATCCATAACAACATAGGAATAGAAGCAGGTCATTCGGTCCACTGAGCCTGTTCCGCTATTCAATGACAATATGAATGATTTAATAAACCTCAACTTCATTTTCCTGTTTTCCCCCACAATCCTAGATTCCCTTACTAATTAAAAATCCTTCTCAGCCTCGAACATATTTAATGACCCAGCCTCCACGGCCTTCTACAGTATAGAATTCCACTAAATTCCGTATATACACTGCTTCCTGAGAGAAGAAATTCCTCATCTCTTAAATGTGCAACTCCTTATTCTGACTTCATGCCCACTGGTTCAGGATTCTCCCACAAGGGGAATATGGTTTCCACATCTACCCTATCAAGCTCCCAATGTTTCACTAAGGTTGGGCCTCTCATTCTTCTAAATTCCAATATGTACAGGCTGAAACTATTCAACCTCAAAAAAAATGCAGTTCCTCTATACCTGGTATCAGCCTAGTGAAACTTCTCTGCACAGCCTCCAATGACAGTATATCTTTCCTTAGATAAGATGTCCAAAAGTTCACAGTATTCCCAATGTCGTCTGACCAGTGCCTTGTATTGTTTTAACAAACCTGCCCTACATTTGCACTCCATTCCCTTTGAAATGAAAGCCAACTTTCCACTCGCTTTCCCTTTTACTTGGTGAACTTGACTGCTAACTTTTTGAGACCAAATCCCACTGTTCTGTAGCTTTCTGCAGTCTTTCTCCATTTAAATAATATTTGGCTCCTCTATTCTTCCTACCAAAGTGCATAGCCTTAAACTTCCCATCATTATATTCAATCTGCCAAGGTTTTGCCCATTCCCTTAATCTGATTATATCCCTTTGCAGACTCTGTGTCATCCTCACCACATGCCTGCTATTACACCCTTTATAATAGACTCTGACATTTTTCCAATAAGAGATATTAAGTTAATTGGTCTATAGTTATCTGCTTTTTTGCCTCCCTCTTTTTTTTGAAAAAGATGTCACATTGGCAGTTTTCTAATTCTTTGCAACTTTCCCAGAATCTAAGGATTCTTTGAAGAGTAAAACCAGAGCATCCACTACCTTTGTGGTTTCTTTCTTTAATATCCAAGGATGCATCTTATTAGGTCCAAGGAACTTATCAGTCTTTCGCCCCATTAGTTTCCTCAGCACTTCTCTCTCGTGATTGCTATTGTATTTATTTCCTCTCCTCCTTTTGAATCTTGACTATTTGGTAATTTTGGAATTCTACTAAGATGACTGATACAAAGTGTTTATACAACTCCTCTGCCATTTAAAACCACTAGACCGTAAGACAGAGGAGCAGAAACTAGGCCATTCAGCCCATCGGGTCTGCTCCGGCATTCAAGATGGATAAGTTACTCAACTTCATTCTCCCACTTTCCTTAAGAACCTATCTCGGTCTTAAATATACTCAATGACCCAGCCTCCACAACCTTCTGTGGCAATGAATTCCATAGATTCACCATTCCTGCTGAAGAAGTTTCTCCTTATCTCCATTCCTCTTAAGTCTGAGCTCTCAGGTCTTAATCTCTCCTACCAATGGAAACACCTTCCCAACATCTACTCTGTCCAGACCATTCAGTATTCTCTATGTTTCAATTAGATCTCCCTTCTAAACTCCATCAAGTATAGACCCAGAGTCCTCAAGTTTTACTCATATGCTAAGCTTTTTACTCCTGGGGCCATTCTCGTGAACCTCCTCTGAACATGCTGCAGGGCCAGTATATCCTTCCTGACATATATACAGTCACACAACACTGAAACAGGCCCTTCGGTCCAACCAGTCTATGCCAAACATAATCCCAAACTAGTCTAGACTCACCCGCCTGCTCCTGGCCCGTATCCCTCCAAATCTTTCCTATTCATGTAGATATCCAAATGTCTTTTAAACGTTGTAATTGTACCTATACCTATCACTTCCTTAGGAGGTTCATTCCACACACGGACTACCCGCTGTGGAAAAAAGTTTGCTCATTATGTCTTTTTTAACCTCTCTCTTCTCACTTTAAAAATGTGTCCCATAGTCTTGAAATTCCCCCGTCCTAGAGAAAAGACAACTACCTCATTATTTTATAAACTTCTATAAAGTCACCTCTCAATTTCCTACCTCCAGTGAAAACAAATCCCAGCCTGTCACTCTTTCTATATTACTCAAACTTTCCACACCTGACAACATCCTGGTAAATTTGTTCTGAACCCTCTCATTGTGTAGTACTACCATTCTATGAATGGAATCGATTCAGGACAGGTCTAGAAGCTCAAAAAGGGACACTCAGATGGTGGTGTTGGTCACTAACAACAGCAGAATTGTATTCAAACATAATATGTATCTTTGTGATCTGCCACGGAATCATCAAGCCAGGAGTCCAAGTGTGGTTATATGTTATAAGTGGCGTGCAGACAAGCATGTCAGGAACAGCACCAAGTATACCCAGAATGAGGTGCACATACAAAGATGCTACAACAAAGTTCTATATGCTTGTTAAACCAGTATGTGATAGCAAAAGTAAAACGGTAACTTCATCATAGTCCTGGTTAACCATCAGCTGCTATATCATTAGAGAGGGATAATGGATAATGGGTTTAACCTGAGGGTGACCAGACCACAGGCCAGACTGAAAAGGTGGAATTGAACCCATGCTATTGGCATCACAAACCAGCTGTCCAGCCAAATGAGCTAACTGACACCATTTGATCCAGTAAATGATCCACAGTTAACAAATCAAATCAAAGCTCTGCACTCTTTCCACATCCAGTCATGATTGACGGTGGACAACTAAGGAAGTAACCAGAGGGGATGCCACAAACATCTTCAATTATGGGAGAGGCCAGCACATCAGTGCAATGACAATGTTGAAGGGTTTGCAAACATTTTCAGACAGAAGTGACAAGTGGAAGACCTAACTCAGCTTTCTCCTGAGGTCTCCAGATGCCAGTCTTCAGCCAGTTCAATTTGTTCCATATGATATTGTGAAACGGTTGAAGGCACTGGGCATAGCAAAGACTACGAAACCTAACAAAACCAACTGTTGTACTGAACACATGAACCAAAACTAGCTGAGCCCCAGTCAAGTGATTCTAGTACAGTTACCAGGCTAGCATCTACCCAACAATATGAAAAATTAAACTGTGCACGATACTCCAAATGTGTCTGACTAGAACATAAGAGAGCCTTAGAAGCACATCCCTGATTTTATACTCAAATCCTCTCAAAATAAATGCCATCATTGCATTTGCCTTCCTAACTACTGACTCAACCTGCAAGTTTACCTTGAGAGAATCTTGAACTAGAATTCCCAAGTCTCTCTGCACTTTCTGAATTTTCTCCCCATTTAGAAAATAGTCAATGTCACTATTTTTCCTGCCAAAGTGCATGACCTCACACTTTCCCATGTGTATTCCATCTGCCACTTCTTTGCCCACTGTGCTAACCTGTCCAAATTCTTCTGCAGCCTTCCTGCCTCCTCAACACTACCTGTCCCTCTAACTATCTTTGTGTCACCTGCAAACTTAGCCAGAATGCCCTTAGTTCCTTCATCTAGATTGTTACTGTATATTGTAAAAAGGCGTAGTCCCAAAACTGAGACATTTTACACATTACGTCACCAGCTGCCATCCTGAAAAAGACCATTTTATCCCCACTCTCTGCTTTTTGCCAGATAGCCAAGCTTCTATCCATCCTAGCACCTTGCATCTAACACCTTGTGCCTTTATCCGGTGCTGAACCTTGTCAAAGGTCTTCTTGAGGTCCAGGTAGATAACATCCATTAGCGCTCCTTGGTCCAACCTGCTAGTCACTTCCTCAAAGAATTCTAGCAGATTTGTCAGGCATAACTTCCCCTTGATGAAATCATGCTGAGTTTGCCCTATTTTACCATACACTTGCAAGTATAGAAATCTCATCCTTCACAATGGATTCCAGGATCTTACCCACAACTGAGGTTAGGTTAATCGGTCTGTAATTTTCCGTCTTTTGCCTTCTTCCCTTTTTAAACAGGGGTGTCACGTTAGCAATTTTCCAGTCCTCTGAGACCCTCCCTGACTCAAGCAATTCCTGAAAGATCACCACTAATGCCTTCACTACCTATTCAGCTATCTCCCTTAAAACCGTAGAGCGTAGTCCATCTGGTCCAGGTGATGTATCCACCTTTGCATCATTCAGTTTTTATAGCAACTTCTCCTTGGTGATGGCCACCATACTCAGCTCTGCCCCCCTCACTCTCTTGAATTTTTGGGATATTACTCGTATCTTCCACCATGAAGAATGATGCAAAGTAATCGTTCAGTTCCTCAGCCATGAATCTCTGCTGTGTCTCCTGGAGTACTCCCAGAAACTCCTGCCATTGCTGTTGCACGGTCTTTCCTGCTATGCTCCTCTCCCAGTCAATTCTATCCAGCTCCTCCCTCATGCCTCTGTAGTTACTTTTATTCAGCTAAATAGGCAAGGTCTTTTCCCTGGTTGGGGGAGTCCAGAACTACAGGGCATAGGTTTAGGGTGAGAAGGGAAAGACATAAAAGAGACCTAAGGGGCAACTTTTTCATGTAGAGGGTGGTGAGTGTGTGGAATGGGCTGCCAGAGGCAGTGGTGGAGGCTAGTACAATTGCAACATTTAAAAGGCATCTTTTATGATGATCACTGTAACTTTAACTTTTCCTGGCACCCCATTATTATTTCCCTCGCTTGTTCTCTTTGGCTTTTCTCTTTCTTGTGATATACTTAAAATAGGCTAATCCTGTCTGTCTTGATATTATTTGCAATTTTATCCTCAACCTTTAACTTCAGTCAGGCATGTGATAGAATACTCCCTCAATTGACTACATGAGCGCAGCTCTGACACTCAAGAAACTCAACACCATTCAGGGTTACAGACTCCTGAGTGCAAAGCAAACCACTCACTGCCACAGCTTCTCATTGCTGAGTCAGTTCACTCTCTTAATCAACCAACTCACTTGTATTACTGGTCCTGCCATGTTGTTGTGCAACAGGCAAAGGATGGTGACAAACTGTGTGATGCAACCAAAGTGGAAGCCTGAGAGACGTTGGTTACTCCCAATGCTGCAAGAGTGTTGTGTTAACCAAAGCAGTTATTGATAAAGAGATCCAGCACTGTCTCCAGTGTGCTAGCGCAGCCTCCAGCCACCTAAGGAAAAGGGTTTGAGGACAACAAAATCATTCTGACACCAAGCTCATGCTCTACAGAACTTTCCCACCTTCCTCTATGGCTCTGAGATGTGGACTGTCTACAGCAGACACGTCATGGCTCTGAACCACTTCCGCCAACACTGCATGCACAAGATCCTGCAAATCTGCTGGAAGAAAGACACACTAACACTAGCATCCTCGACTAGGCCAACACCCCCAGCATTGAAGTACTGACTACCCTTTTCAGCTGCAATAGGCTGGGCACGTCGTCCACATGACCACCACAAGACTCCCCATGCAAGTGTACTACTCCCAATTCTGAAACAGCAGGCAAGCCCCAGATGGCAGAAGAAATACTTCAGGGAATACCCTCAAGGCCTCACTGGAAAAGTGCGACATTCCCAATTCCCACACACCTGGGAATCACTGGCCCAAGACCATCCAAAGTGAAGAAGCAGCATCCAGGGAGCCATCGAGCACCTTGAGACTTGCTGATGGGGAAAAGTGGAAGTAAGGCAAAAACAGCATAAGGAGCACGCTGCCACACCAACAGCCCATCCACCCTTCCCTGTGACCTCTTCTGTCCCAAGTGCAAAGAGCCTGCGGGAGCTGCATCAGTCCGTACAGCCACCTACAGACTCCCAGGTGGCATGGTGGCTCAGTGGTTAGCACTGCTGCCTCACAGTGCCAGGGACCCAGGTTTGATTCCAGCCTTGGGCGACTGTCTGTGTGGAGTTTGCACATTCTCCCTGTGTCTGCGTGGGATTCCTCCAGGTGCTCCGGGTTCCTCCCACAGTCCAAAGATGTGCAAGCTAGGTGAATTGGCCACATTAAATTGCCCATAGTATTCAGGGATGTGTAGGTGAGGCACATTAGTCAAGGGTAAATGTAGAGTAGGGGAATGGGTCTGGGTGGGTTACTCTTTGGAGGGCCAGTGTGAACTTATTGGGCCAAAAGGCCTGTTTCCACACTGTAGGGATTGTATGATTCTATGATCTATGACCAAGAGTGGAAGAGAGTTGTCCTCTATTGCCAGGGACTACCGATGATGATTACTGATCCTGCAACTCTCCTCAAATCATAGTATGTTAGCCCCTCTCCAGTTTTAAAAGGAAATTCTGAGACAGGACATGGCAGAGGTATACGTGTCGAAAGGATGGGAGTACTCATGAACAATTCCTAAACTGGCTCCACTGTGTATCCAGTCTGAGCTGTGCTGCCACCAAGTGGTGGTTGATTCCATCTCCACAAGGAGTATGGGGAACATTAAGGGTAGTGGCAACAAATCACTGAAGGCCATTATTACGCAGTTCCAAACAGGCTAGCTCTAACTTCAAAGAAGCAGCGTGAAGGAGTGGCAGAAGAAGAGGGGCAGTAGTGGAAGTTTTACAGGAGCCGACTGCATGAGAAAAATGTTTAAAATCATGAAGCACAGGCCTCATATAGTGTATTTTAGTTTTATATTGTGGCTCTTTAAACAAACATGTCCAGGTTTTTAAACCTACAACATATAGTGCTGGAAGTGGCGACTTATGAACTTTTCACCATACTCATTTGAGTATGTGAGACAATAAAGCTAATTCAAATTTAAATTAATTGAACAAGATAATTGCAATGTAAAAGCAAGGTCTCAAAGCTATGAGCTTCCCCCCCTCCACTCTGTTACACAAGCATAGAGGGCATTCTGACATTCAAGGAAGTCCAACTGCCTGCTCAGCACAGCCAGCCAATGACAAAATGGGAACATGAGAACACCCACTACCCTTGCAAACAAAGTAGTAAAATCTTTGGCTCCGGAATGCTCTGACATTTTTATGAACACTGTCCCTCTTCAGTCAAAATTCACACTCTGTTCACCAACAGCCTCACAAAAATGACATTCAGACTACAAATGATTGTATTGGTTTCAAATAATTTGTTTAACCTTGTCGTAGTTTTCAATCGCCTGGAAGCAAAATCAATGTAATAAACATGTGATTAAAAACTGGAACGTTAACACTTCATATCATTGCCATCCGTTCTGCAGACATCCCACTTGCTTGATTTTGCAAACTCATTGTCGGTGCATTCTGCAGAGGCTCACATGCCTTATCTGAGTAAGTGACACCTAATTGTCAACCACGTCTTTTAAATACACCTTGAATATCATACACTGCTGCCTCAAGCATTACCTAGCTCCAGTTACCTTTTTCCTGTAATACCTGATGGCGCACCCATTTGGGAGTCTGGAAATACTTCCTTGTCACCCATTTATTCGTCACATACAAAAATAAGTAGCAATCTATTTGATTATAAACAGGCATAGTCAAGGGCATGCACTTCTTTCAATTTATGCACATCATGTTTGCAGCTTGTGACGCATTCGTGTCACACAAATGCCAGGCAATGGTCAGCTCTAACAAGAAAGAATCAAATCACTATCACTTGACATTCAATGGCATTACCATCGCTGAATGCCCCACTATCAACATCCTTGAGGCGACCATTGGCAAGAAACTGAACGGGACTAGCCACATAAGGCTTAAAGAGCAGGTCACAGGCTGGGAAATCTAGACACAACAACTCACCTCCTGACTCCCCAAATCTTGTCCACTATTTGTAACGTACAAGTCAGGAACGTGAGAGAACAATCCTCACTTGTCTGGATGTGTGCAGCTCCAACAAGACTCAAAAAACGTGTTACATTCAACATTCACTCCCTTTGCCATTCACACACAGTAGCTGCAGTGTGTACAAACTACAGGAACCTATCCTCTAGTTTTGGACTCCCCCCACCCCAGGGAAAAGACCTTGTCTATTTACCCTATCCATGCCTTATGATTTTATAAACTTATATAAGGTCACCCCTCAGCCTCCAACGCTCCAGGGAAAACAGCCCCAACCTATTCAGCCTCTCCCTATAGCTCAAATCCTCCAACCCTAGCAATGTCCTTGTAAATCTTTTCAAAACCCTTTCAGGTTTCACAACATCCTTCTGATAGGAAGGAGATTGGAATTGCATGCAATATTGCAAAAGTGGCCTAATCAATGTCCTGTACAGCCGCAACATGACCTCCCAACTCCTGTACTCAACGCTCTGACCAATAAAGAAAAGCATACCAAACACCTTCTTCACTATCCTATCTACCTGCAACTCTACTTTCAAGGAGCTATGAACCTGCACTCCAAGGTCTCTTTGTTCAGCAACACTCCCCAGGACCTTACCATTAAGTGTATAAGTCCTGCTCTGATTTGTTTTTCCAAAATGCTGCATCTCACATTTATCTAAATTAAACTCCACCTGACACTCCTCAGCCCATTGGCTCATCTGATCAGATTCTGTTGTACTCTGAGGCATCCTTTTTCACATCCACTACATCTCTAATTTTGGTGTCATCTGCAAACTTACTAACTGTACCTCCTATGTTCACAAAAAGCAGTGGACCCAGCACCAATCCTTATGGCACACCGACGGTCACAGGCCACCAGACCGAAAAGCAACCGTCCACCACAACCCTCGGTCTTCTACCATTGAGCCAGGTCTGTATCCAAATGGCTAGTTCTCCCTGTATTCAATGAGGTTTAACCTTGCTAACCCACGCCTTACTGAAGTCCATATAGATCACATCTACCGCTCTGCCCTCATCAATCCTCTTTGTTACTTCTTCAAAAAACTCAATCAAGTTCCCACGCACAAATCCATGCTGACTAGTCCTAATCAGTCCTTGCCTTTCCAAATACATGTAAATCTTGTCCCTCAGGATTCCCTCCAACAAGTTGCCCATCACTGATGTCAGGCCCACCGGTCTATGGTTCCCTGGTAATTCCTCACCACTTTTCTTTTGGTGGCACCACATTAGCCAACCTCTGGCACCTCACCTGTGGCTATCAATGATACAAATATCTCAGCAAGAGGCCCAGCAATCACTTCCCTAGCTTCCCACAGAGTTCTAGGGTACGCCTGATCAGATCCTGGGGAGTTATCCAATTTTATGCATTCCAAGACATCCAACACTTCCTCCTCTGTAATGTGGACATTTTTCAATATGTCACCATCTATTTCCCTACATTCTATATCTTCCATGTCCTTCTCCACAGTAAAACTGATGCAAAATACTTGTTTAGTATCTCCCCCATCTCTTGCCGCTCCATACATAGGCTGCCTTGCTTATCTTTGAGGGGCCCTATTCGCCCCCGAGCTATTTATAAAATCCCTTTGGATTCTCCTTCACCCTAAATGCCAAAGCTATCTCATGTCCCCTTTTTGCCCTCCTGATTTCCCTCTTAAGTATACTCCTGCTGCCTTTATACTCTTTTAAAGGATTCACTCCATCCATCCTGTCTATATCTGACATATGCTTCCTTCTTTTTCTTAGCCAAAATCTCAATTTCTCTAGTCATCCAGCATTCCCTACACCTACTAGCCATTCTTTTCACCCTAACAGGAATATACTATCTCTGGACGCTTGTTATCTCACATGTGAAGGCTTCCCATTTTCCAGCCGTCCGTTAGGTTAACAACTCGATATATGAGCTTTGATAAAGGGTCAGTTAGACTTGAAACGTCAGCTCTTTTCTCTCCTTACAGATGCTGCCAGACCTGCTGAGATTTTCCAGCATTTTCTCTTTTGGGAACTATATGTATGACTCTGGCAATCTCCTAGTTACCGGTTGCTGGTCAGCAACTTGTGACCATCAGTTTTGAGGAAGGGTCACCGGACCCGAAATGCTAACTCTGATTTCTCTTCACAGATGCTGCCAGACCCTGCTGGGCTTTTCCAGCAGTCAGCTATATAACTCTGGCTATCTCCTCATTACCTGTCACCAGAGTTATATACCTGGTTATCAATCAACCACAAATAACCAGGAGCTGTCTAGAGACAGGTAACCAGGAGATAATCTATCTCTGGTTATCATAAGTTAACCAGTTTAACAGGTTGCTAACCTGCAACATAAGATAATCTGAGTTATTTATTTGGTTGTTAATAACCAAAGACGCATAATCAGGAGCTATCTAGAGGTGACCAGGAGATAATCTATCCCTGGTTTTCAGAAGTTAACCAGTTTAACAGGCTGCTAACCTGCAACATAAGATAATCTGAGTCATTTATTTGGTTGTTAATAACCAAAGACACATTACCCGGAGATATCTCGAGACAGGTAACCAGGAGATAATCTGCCCCTGGTTATCAGACGTTAACCAGCAGCCAGTTTAACAGCAACAGAAAGCAGAAGTTGCTCAGCAGGCTCTGGCAGCATCTGCGAAGAGGAATCACAGTTAAGGTTTCGGGTCGGGTGGCCCTTCCTCAGAACCCGATGGTAACCCGGTTGCTAACCAGAGGCAGGTTCGCCTCCTGGCTACAGGCCTGAGTTTAGCACTGGCCAGTTAGCGCTCGGTTACCTGTTTCTGCTCCTCGGTCAGCCCGTTAACCACATCATCGGCGGAGTGCAGGCTGCTCATGAGCCTGTAAGCGGGGCGGGCTGCTCGGGGCGCGACCCGCCGCCCGCCCAGCGCCAGTAACGGTCGCCGCAGCGCGCGCACAGCAGCCATCACCGGGGGTGGTGGAGGGGGTGGGGGGGGGACGGAATTCACCGGCACACTAATCTATCCGCGCCACCTATCCCCGGAAACAAGGGGAGCCGGACCCACAGAGCCGCGGCACCCACTTCCTGTAACCGCCGCCGGGCTGACCGTTAAGTGCCGCGTCAGAGTCGCCGTTGGTCCCGGGCTGGTCAGAAGCGGGGGGGGGAAAAAAAATCACACAACAACGGGCTGTCATCCAACAGGTTTTAACGGATTTGGAGGAGCCGGTGTCGGACTGGGGTGGACCACGTTACAAATCACACAACACCAGGTTACAGTCCAACAGGTTTAATTGGGAAGCACTCTCGCTGCTCCCTCATCAGGTGGTTGTGGAGGAATAAGATCATGAGGCACAGAATTTACAGCGAAAAATTTACAGTGTGATTTAACTGAAATTATACGTTGAAAAAGACCTGGATTGTTTGTTAAGTCTCTCATCTCTTAGAATGACCACGTTGGGTTCAGTTCTTTCATATGCAAATCCCAGAACTTTTTTAAAAAAAAACAAGTTACGTTCTCGGGTGAACTTTACCAATAGGTCAGGAGTGTGGAAAAGCACAGCAGGTCAGGCAGCATCCGGGAGGGAGGGGAGGGGAGGGGAGGGGGGATCGACGTTTCGGGCAGTCATCGGGAATTTTTAACAACAGGTGCCCTGCCCTGAAGGTGTGAGGCTGTCTGTGCCCCTAGGTTCAGACTGAATCTATTTCTGCAAAAGGGATTTACAGAATCTTACACGGATTCATGGAAGGTTTGGTTTCAGACATTTTGTCAGCATGCTAAGTAACATCCATCAGTGAGCTTCTGGTGAAGCGCTGGTGTTATGTCCCATTTTCTATTTATATGTTGAGGTTTATTTGGGTTGTTGATGTGATTTCCAGTTCTTTTTCTCAGAGGATGGTAGATGGGGTCCATTTCAACGTGTTTGTTGATGGAGTTCAGGTCAGAATGCCACATTTCTAGGAACTCTCGTGCGTATCTCTGTTTGGCTTGTCCTCAGATGGATGTGTTGTCCCAGTCAAAGTAGTGTCCTTTCTCATCTGTATGTAAGGATAGTGAGGTAGGGTCATTTTTTTTTGTGTGGCTAGTTGATGTTCATGTATCCTGGTGGCTAGTTTTCTGCCTGTTTGTCCAATGTAGTTTTGACGACAGTCCTTGCAAGGTATTTTGTAAAAATGACGTTCATTTTGCTTGTTGTCTGTATAGGGTCTTTTAAGTTCATTAACTGCTGTTTTAAGTGTGTTAGTTGGTTTGTGGGCTGCCATGATGCCAAGAGGTCTGAGTAATGTGGCAGTCATTTCAGAGATGCCTTTGATGTAGGGGAGAGTGGCTAGGGTTCTGGGCACGTTTTATCTTCTTGTTTGGGTTTGTTGCTGAGAAATCGGTGGACTTTGTTTATTGGGCGTCCATTCTTCTTGAATAGGCTGCACAGGTGATTTTCTTTTGCTCTTCATAGTTCCTCGGTGCTGCAGTATGTGGTGGCTTTTTGAAATAATAATCCTAATGCAGCTTCATTTGTAGTAGTTGGGATGATTGCTTCTGGAGTTCAGTATTTGGTCCATATGTGGTGTTTTCCTGTCAACGCTGGTTTGAAGTTCCCAATTGACATTTCGCTCTACTGTTATATCAAGGATTGGCAGTCTGTTGTTATTTTCCTCATCTTTTGTGAATTTTATGCCAGTAATGCTATTATTGATAGTCTTGAAGGCTGCTTCTAATTTATTTTGTTTTTGGATGACAAAGGTGTCACATCCACGTAGCAGACCCAAAGTTTGGGTTGGATGTTGGGAGAGCTGTTTGATGAGTCTATGCATTATTGCTTTAGCTAGGAACCCTGATACTGGTGATCCCATGACTGTTCCGTTGATTTGCTTGTAGGTCTTGTTATTGAAAGTGAAGTGGGTGGTGAGGCGTAGGTCTGCTAGCTTGACAATGGTGTCTTTGTTGATGAAGTTGACAGTATCTGATGTTTGTATCTTTGGTTCTTCTAATAGTGTAGTCAGTGTTTCTTTGGCTAGGTTGATGTTGATGGATGTGAACAGGGCCATTACGTCAAAGGAGACCATTATTTCATCCTTTTCTATCTTGGTGACTTTGGCATTCAGGAATTCTTGGGTAGACTGAATGCAGTGGTGTGAGTCCTCTACCAAGTGTTTTAGTCTTTTGTGTAGTTCCTTGTAGAATCCATACATTGTTCCAGGTAGTGAGACTATGGGTGGGGGAGGGGGCTCCTGGTTTGTGAATTTTGTGTAGTCTGTAGAAGCGTGGTGTATTGGATCTGTCTGATTTCATTTTTTGGAAGTCTGTCTTGTTTAATTCTCCTGATTTCTTACGTTTTTTGAGTAAGGCTGTGATTCGGTTCTCGAGCTGTGGGGTTGGGTCTATTGCCACTGTTGGTAAATGCATTCACTTTCTCATAGTCAGTTTTGCTTAAAACAACTATCAAGCGTCTTTTGCCTGTAGGTTCGATTACAATGTTTTTTGTGTTTTCGAGTCTTTCCAGTGCTTTCGTTGCTTGTGTATTGAGTGTGTTTCCTTCCTTTTTCCTGCTTAATGTTATACACCTGTCTATTTGACGGTTTGCTGGGTTTCCTCTGTGAGTTTGTTGTGTTTCAGTGTTGATTCTAATGCTGCTAAGAAATAGAACATTACAGCGCAGTACAGGCCCTTCATCCTTCGATGTTGTGCCGACCTGTGGAACCAATCTGAAGCCTATCTAACCTACAATATTCCATTCTCGTCCACATGCCTATCCAATGACCATTTAAATGCTCTTAAAGTTGGTGAGTCCACTACTGTTGCAGGCAGTGTGTTCCGCGCCCTGACTACTCTCTGAGTAAAGAAACTACCTCTGACATCTGTCCTATATCTATCACCCCTCAATTTAAAGCTCTGTCCCTTTGTGCTAGCCATTGCCATCCAAGGAAAAAGGCTCTCATTGTCCAACTTATGTAATCCTCTGAGATCTTATATGTCTCAATTAATTCACATCTCAACCTTCTTCTCTCTAACAAAAAAAGCCTCAAGTCCCTTAGCCTTTCCTTGTAAGACCTTCCCTCCTTACCAGGCAACATCCTAGTAAGTCTCCTCTGAATCTTTTCCAAAGCTTCCACATCCCTTCTATAATGCGGTGACCAGAACTATATGCAATATTCCAAATGTGGCTGCACCAGAGTTTTGTACAGCTGCAGCATGATCTCATGGTTCCGAAACTCAATCCCTCTACCAAGAAAAGCTAACACACCATATGCCTTCTTAACAACCCTATCAACCTGGGTTGCAACTTTTAAGGATCTGTGTACCTGGACACCGAGATCTCTCTGCTCGTCTATACTACCAAGAATCTTACCATTCACCCAGTACTGTGCATTCCTGTTATTCCTTCCAAAGTGAATCATCTCACACTTTTCCAATTTAAACTACATGTGCGACCTCGCAGCTTATCTATGTCTCTCTATAACCTACAACATCCTTCAGCACTATCCACAACTGTACTGACCTTAATGTCATCCACAAATTTAATAACCCATCCTTCTATGCCTTCATCTAGGTCACTTATAAAAATGCCACACAACAGTGGACCTAAAACAGATCCTTGCGGTACCCCATTACTAACCGAATTCCAGGATGAATATTTACCATCAACCACCACCCTCTGTCTTCTTTCAGCTAACCAATTTCTGATCCAAACCTCTAAATCACCGTCAATTCCATGCCATTATATTTTGTGCAATAGCCTACTGTGGGGAACCTTACCAAATGAATTACTGAAATCCATACACACCACATCAACTGCTTTACCCTCATCCACCTATTTGGTCACCTTCTCAAAGAACTCAGTAAGGTTTGTGAGGCATGACCTACCCTTCACAAAACCGTGTTGACTATCCTTAATCAACTTATTCTTTTTTAGATTATTATAAATCCTATCTGTTATAACCCTTTTCAACACTTTACTCACAACCAAAGTAAGGCTCACCGATCTATAATTTCGAGTGTTGTCTCTACTCCCCTTCTTGGACAAGGGAACATGTGCTATCCTCCAGTCTTCTGGTACTATTCGTGTAGGTAATGATGACATAGGGCTTGGCAATCTCCTCCCCGGCTTCCCAGAAAATCCTAGGATAAATCCCATCTGGCCCAGAGGACATATCTATTTTTACACTTTCCAGAATTGCTAACACCTCCTCCTTATGCACTTCAATCCCATCTAGTCCAGTAGCCTGTATCTTAGTATTCTTTTCGACGTGTTGTCTTTTTTTAGTGTGAATACTGACGAAAAGTATTCATTTAGCACTTCCCCAATCTCCTCTGACTCCATGCACAACTTCCCACTACTATGCTTGATTGGCCCTAATCTTACTCTAGTCATTCTTTTATTGCTAAAATACCTATAGAAAGCCTTAGGGTTTTCCTTGATCCTATCCACCAATGACTTCTCATGTCCCGTCCTGGCTCTTCTTTGCTCTCTCTTTAGGTCTTTCCTGACTAATGTGTAACTCTCACGCGCCTTAATTGAGCCATCACATCTCATCCTAACATAAGCCGTCTTCTTCTCTTGACAAGAGATTCAACTTCCTTAGTTAACCACTGCTCCCATGCCTGACAACTTCCTCCCTGCCTGACCGGTACGTAGTTATCAAGGATTCGCAGTAGCTAGTCCTTGAATAAGCTCCACATTTCAACTGTGCCCATCTCCTGCAGTTTCCTTTCCCATCCTATGCATCCTAAATCTTGCCTAATCGCACTGTAATTGCCTGCGGTATATACCTATCCCTTTCCATCATGAAAGTTAACATAACAGAATTCTGGTCACTATCACCAAAGTGCTCACCTGCCTCCAAATCTAACACCTGGCCAGGTTCATTACCCAGTACCAAATCTAATGTGGCCTCGCCTCTTGTTGGCCTGTCTACACACTGTGTTAAGAAACCCTACTACACACATTGGGCAAAAACTGATCCATCTAAAGTACTTGAACTATGGTATTCCCAGTCAGTGTTTGGAAAGTTAAAGGCCTCCATAACAACTGCCCTGTTACTCTTGCTCCTATCGAAGATCATCTTTTCTATCCTATCCTCTACATCTCTGGAACTATTTGGAGGCCTATAGAAAACTCCCAACAGGGTAGCCTCTCCTTCCCTGTTTCTAATCTCAGCTCATATTACTTCAGTAGACGAGTCCTTAAACATCCTTTTTGCAACCATAGTGCTGTTCTTGACTAAGTCTCACACCACCCTCTCTTTTATAATTTTCTCTGTTCTTACTGAAACATCTAAATCCCGGACCTGCAATAACCATTCCTGTCTCTGCTCTACCCATGTCTCTGAAATGGCCATGACATCGAAATCCCTGATATCAACCCATGGTGCAACTTCATCCACCTTATTCCGGATGTTCCTGGCGTTGAAGTAGACACACTTCAAACCAACTTCTTGCTTGCCGGTGTTTTCTTGTGATCTTGAAATCTTAGTTCTGACTTCACTACTCTCAACTTCCCATACACTCAAACTACAATTTCTGTTCCCATTAGTTTAAACCCACCCGAAGAGCATTAGCAAATTTCCCTGGGATATTGGTACCCCTCTGGTTCAGGTGAAGACCATCCTGTTTGTAAGGCCCCACCTACCCCAAAAAAAACCCAATTATCCAGGAATCCAAAACCCTCCCTCCTGCACCATCCCTGTAGCCATTTGTTTAACTCCTCTCTCTCCCTTTTCCTCACATCGCTAGCACGTGGCACGGGCAACAAACCAGAGACACCAATTCTGTTTGTTCTAGCTCTAAGCTTCCACCCCACTCCCTGAATTTCTGCCTTAAATCTCCATCTCTCTTCCTACCTATGTCATTGGTGCCTTTGTGGACCATGACTTGGGGCTGCTCCCCCTCCACCTCCAGGATCCCGAAAACACGATCAAAGACATCACGAACCCCGGCACCTGGGAGGCAACACACCAACCATGAGTCTCTCTCGTTCCGACAGAACCTCCTATCTGCTCCCCCCCCCAACAATAGATTTCCCAATGACTAACACTCTGCTCCTCTTCCCCCTTCCCTTCTGAGCAACAGGGACAGACTCTGTGCCAGAGACCTGTGCCCCATTGCTTACCCCTGGTAAGTCGTCCCCCTCAACTGTATCCAAAACAGTATATTTGCCGTTGAGGAGAAGGGCCACAGGGGACCCCTGCTCTGCCTACCGGTTGCCTTTCCATCCCCTGACAGTAACCCATCTACATTCTCCTTTTACCTGAGGAGTGACTACCTCCCCGTAACTCTGCTCAATAGCCCCCTTTACTTCCTGAATGATCCGAAGTTCATCTTTTTTGTCCACGTCTCTGAAGTTAGTGTTTTTGTCTTCAGTTGTAATCCTACCTGCAGACAAAGGACACTTGACAGTCATTTTAAACAAAACAGATTACTATGAGAAAGCGAATGCACTGCTTATAGATACCGACATACCCAACCCCACAACTAGAGAACCGAATCACAGACTTACTCAAAAAACTTAAGAAATCAGGAGAATTAAACAAGACAGATTTCCAAAAAATGAAACTAGACAGATCCAACACACCACATTTCTACAGACTACCCAAAATTCACAAACCAGGAGCCCTCCTCAGGCCCATAGTTTCACTACCTGGAACAACAACGTACAGATTAGCCAAGGAACTACACAAAAGACTAAAACACTTGGTAGAGGACTCCCACTACTCCATTCACTCCACCCAAGAATCCCTGAATGCCATCAAAGTCACCAAGATAGAAGAGGATGAAATAATGGTTTCCTTTGATGGAACAGCTCTGTTCACATCGATCAACATTAACCTGGCCAAAGAGACACGATTAGAAGAACCAAAGACACAAACATCAGACACCGCCAACTTCATCAACAAAGACAACACTGTCAAACTAGTGGACCTACGCCTCACCACCCACTTCATTTTCAATAACAAGACCAACAAGCAAATCAACGGAACACCTATGGGATCACCAGTATCAGGGTTCCTAGCAGAAGCAGTAATGCAGAGACTCCAAACAACAGCTCTCCCAATCATCCAGCCCAAACTTTGTCTGCTACAGGATGTGACACCTTTGTTATCATTAAACGAAACAAATTAGAGGAAACCTTCAAGACCATCAATAATAGCATTACTGGTATAACATTCACAAAAGATGAGGAAAACAACAACAGACTGCTAATCCTAGATATAACGGTAGAGTGAAATATCAATGGGGAACTTCAAACCAGTGTCTACAGGAAAACAACACATACGGACCAAATACTTAACTCCAGAAGCAATCATCCCAACCCCCCCAAACAAAGCTGCATTAGGATGAGCCACTGCACATTGCAGCACAGAGAAATTATAAAGAGCAGAAGAAAACGCAGTGTATTCAAGAAGAACGGATACCCAATAAACAGAGTCTGCTGATTTCTCAGCAACAAACCCAACAAGCAGACAAAACATGCCCAGAAACCCTAGCCACTCTCCCTTACATCAAAGGCATCTCTGAAATGACAGACCTCTTCGCATCATGGCAGCCCACAAACCAACCAAGACACTTAAGCAGCAGCTAATGAACTTAAAAGACCTTATGCAGACAAGCAAAACGAACATCATTTTTACAAAATACCTTGGAAGAACTGTAATAAACACTACATTGGGCATACAGACAAAAAACTAGCCACCAGGACACATGGACATCAACTAGCCACAAAAAAGACCTGAGATTTCAAGACCTGATCCTGTTCCTCAGATGCTGCCTGACCTGCTGTGCTTTTCCAGCACCACTCTAATCTAAACTCCGGTTTCCAGCATCTGCAGTCTCACTTTTGCCTACAAAAATGACCTGTCCCACAATCACTAGTATCCTTACAAACAGATGAGGAAGGACACCACTTCAACTGGGACAACACATCCATCCAAGGACAAGCCAAATAAAGGCATGCACGAGAATTCCGAGAAGCATGGCATTCCAACCAGAACTCTATCAACAAACACGTTGATTTGAACCCCATCTACCATCTTTAGAGAAAAAGAACCGGAGATGACATCACCAACCAAAAAATCCTAAACACCCAAAAAGCAGGACATAACACCAGCACTTCACCGGAGACTCACTGATGATGTTACCTAGTATGGTGATGAAACATCTGAAACCGAACCTTCCAACTCAGCGAGCTACCTCATATCCAGAACCTCAACTTGAGCTACAAATCTTTTCAAAACTCGATAAGATCTGCTGTAGGAAGCTCGCAAAGAGTTTCCTGTTGTCAGTGTCATCTTGAATTCTCAAATGTAATTGCATTTACCTTATGGCTGTTACTTGAGTGTGTTTACTCATGGCTTCACAGTATCAGCTGTTGTAAACCCTCTCAACTTAAGGTCATTCAAAATTCTGCTGCCTGTGTCCTAACCTATACCAATCCCTAATCCAGTTTTACTCCAGCCCCCACCTACAACTCTTTCTGTGCTATATTGATGCCATCATGGGTGCTGCTTCCTTCTTTTGACCGGAATTGGAAAACGTTAAATGATTTATTTCCACTGATGCTGCCAGACCTGCTGAGATTTTCCAGCAATTTCTGTTTCCAGATTTCCAGCATCCACAGTTCCTTTCTTCTGTTTTTTTTTAACCAATCCCTGTTCACCCATAACATCTGTGCCTTCTGATCTTCCTTCATTCCCATTTAAGGATTACTTTTAGATTTCTCTTTTTTTTGTTCTTTTCATTGCCTTCCTTTCATTTCTCTATCTGCATAACTTCATTTAGTACCACAATCTCTTTGAGCTTTCAGCCATCTGGCCTTTCCAGATCATTTTGCCCCTCCAGGAGGTCATTACCATAAGCAACTATCTCCCAGTTTTCAATGTCAATATTCATCATTGCCATACAGAAGATCTTTAGGTCTAGGGCAGCCATCTATCTGATGACAAAACCACCACAGATACCATTAGTTTACCAATAAGGATAATTAGCACGCTTCAGATCAGCGTTTCCTCTAAGCTGCGTAGTTGCTCTTATGCTGATTGCTGATGCATTGACTCCCAGTTTCAGAGGTCACTGTCACATATGGACCTTGGAGATCCATAGACTGTAGGAAAACAAATTCAAGGGAGTATTGCTTGGAATCTCTGCGTCGGTGATCTGTCCTGCCAAGAGATGCTAAGGCATGTCTGAGACAATAAATATGGAAACTATTCGGTCTTTTCTTTGGCATATCATACGTGCTGTCCAGGTCACATCACGTAGAGAAGGACACCGAGGACACAGGCTTGTTAGACAAACCTCTAACCTCGTTTCTGCTCCAACTCTGTGCTCACCTTTCCTGGAACTGATTGTTGGAGTTGTGATGAGACTGTGCCTCTGAGATGTATTCTGTTCTGTTTTTCTCGCAGAGGGGTGTTGTTACCCTGGTGCTGTGGTGTCTGCTCCAGGCAAACAGAATAAAGAGCTTTTGGTTCTTTTTAAAAATTAGACAAAAGCATGAGTGGGTGGTGTCAGACTCAAACAGAACCAAGGGACTTGAGGTTTTGCCTTCAGTTTGATTTTGAGTTGGCTGGCTGCTGGAGTTAATAGGCAGAGCTGTCTCTCTGCTGTTAGTGAAGACTTAGACAGAAAGTTTTCTTCTTAGAACTAAAAGCGGCAGCCTGGGTTTTTCAGTATTTCTTTCAGCTGGACTGGAAAAAGACAGCACGTCATTAATGGGGATAAAACTGTTTTACTAAGTTGTCTTGCCAAGGGTGTGTTTATGGGATATTGCCTGTATTCAAACAGTTGGTGATTAGTGGTTAAATCATACATTATCTTGATAAGTATTTCAATAGAGTTAAAGTTACACCAGTACTTCTTTCTTTTGTATTTTAACTGTGTCATAAGAATAAAGTGTGCTTGTTTAAAGCCTAGTGGTGGACCAATTAAATTACATCTGGAACATAGCACCTTACACGTGCCTTTAAATAAACATAAAAGTTAGCATCTAGGCTATCTTCTTACTATATTTTGGGGTATTTGGTCAGGTCCATAACACAGTCCCTCCAATTGGTTTTCTGTCCTGGCCACAGTACTGAAATCTCTCTTGTCTAAGTCAAAAACATCATCCTACACAGCTCTTTTCCATCTCAATCAGTCTGCAGCCTTTGACACAGGACCACACAATCTTCCTCTAAGATCTCGCCACTGTCATTCAGCCAGGGGGACCTGCACTCACCTTGTTCCATTCTTATCCACTCAGTTGGAGCAAAGAGCCACATGCAATGGCTTCTTTTACTGATACTGCACTGCTACCTCTGGTTCCCCCCAACCCCCACCACCCAAAAACGATCAATCCTTGGTCTCCTATTTCTTACCAAAATGTTGCCCCATGGCAACATCATCTGAAAAGACAGCAACAGTTCTCAGAGCTATAATGATGAATCCCAGTTCTATATCATCACCACTTCTATTGACTCTTCCACTATTCTCTCTCAACCGACTACCAATACTGAATGAGCAAGAAATTCATACATCTAAATTTTGGGAAGGTTAAAGACATTATCTTGATTCTCTCCCAACACTTTGATTCCATAATCACTGACCCCAGCTCCATCCCTACTAAGTCATTGTTGCTGAATATGGTGTCATATTATATCACTAATAACCTTCCTACTGACATATTTGTGTTTTAGCGCTAATGCTGTCCGATTTCTCATACCATCACTAGCATTGTGGCTCTTAAGAAGTTGTGCATTTGACTAAATTTTTTAAATGATGACTCCAATTAAGGTAACCTATCCCTAAGTATAGCTAATTGTAGCCCCAAATAATCATGGATCACATCCAGCCTTAGCTTTAAGGATCTTACCCTAGCTCCATCTAGATGCCTAGACATCACAGCACAATACGAAGCTCACTTGCAGATTTCGTATAGAATTGAATAGATTATACACTTTTAAAGGCCAGGCACAGCCATAGAAACCAAAATAAAAACAACTCAAAACAAACGCAGGTCATGCAGCATTCATGGAGAGGTGGAAATCAACATTTCTGGTCCTGAAACTCAAATAAATTGTGAACAGTATTTAAAATGTAACCAAACAAAGGAGACGAATAGAATACAGACACAAAAACAAAACGCCTACGTAGGAAAAGGCTTGCAAATTTGTAAATGAAGTTCTGTGAAGAAAGATGGTTGTGGGTGTTGTGGTATTTCATTACCAAGAACTCTGATAAGGCTACAATTGAGAGTATTCATCTTGTTTTGGTCACTGCACCTCCGAGGGTTACAAAGACATTGAGGGGGTATACAGGCTCCAGGAATGATGGATTTTAGCTGCAAGGTTAGGTTGAAGAAACAAACACTGGGAGAAACTTTCCATACCTGGCAGCAGCTGTGCAGGGACACATTTGTATTACTTCAGAAGAGAATCTTCTCTAGGTTGGAGAAGCTGGACTTGTTTGCTTTTGAGTAAACGAGATTGAGGACAGGTCAGATAGAAGTGTACACACTACGACATGATTGGGCAAAGTAGACAATGAAAACCTGTTCCTGTGAGCTGATGATACAACGCCAAGAGGTCATATTTAAAGCTTCAGGCAAGACATATAGGAAAGATGTAAATGTGTCATATGACAATAAAGCTCATGCAAATTCACTAAAGAGGAACATTTCTCCATGAGAAGTAGAAGTGTGGAGTTTGTACATTCTCCCCATGTCTGCGTGGGTTTCCTCCGGGTGCTCCGGTTTCCTCTCACAATCCAAAGATGTGCAGGTTAGGTGCATTGGTCATGCTGAATTGCCCATAAGCAGGGGTGAATACAGGGAATGGGTCTGGGTGGATTACTCTTCGGAGGGTCGGTATGGGCTTGTTGGGCTGAAGGGCCTGTTTCCATACTGTAGGGAATCTAATCTAATCTCAAGTGACCCATTGTCTGTAAGAGTAGTGTAAGTGGAGATAGTAAGTGATTTCAAAAGAAAATTAGATGTGCCCTTGAGGAAAATAAACTCAAAGTAATGTGGAGATGGAGCAGGGCAATACCAGATTACTCCGTAGAGGTGCAGCATGGACTTGATGGGTTGAATAGCCTCTTTCGGTCTCAAAGTAATACTTATTTCATGACTCTCTGCATTATTCTCCTGGAAAAGTCTGAAGAATGTGCAGGCTGATTAAATGATTGACAGGCCACTAAGTAGATGCTTCTTCCATGGCTGTAACCATCGCTACCATGGCAGATTGGCAGCTAGTCTTATATAATAGAAGGGTTGAATGGGGTCCCACAATACAATAATGGTATGGGGTAGGTGGAGTGGTGCTATCTGCACACCCAGCAGACATCCCACGTGATATTAATTCAGAAGGAGTGTTCTCGTCACCACACTTGAACATTTTAAAAAATATATATTTTATTGAAAAATAGATTTTTTAATATTACAACCAATGCAAAATAATACAAGAACACCAAAAAATGTAAAAAACCCAAACCGCCCTCATGTGCAAATGTATAACTATGTATAGAAAAATTTATATAAAAAACACTCCAACTAACTACTTAAATAATAACCAACAACAAACTAATAAATAGCTCAGCTCAGCTAAACAAAACACTCACTCTTGAATATCAAGAGCATTAGTTTTCACATAGTCATATATTCGCAGTTCCCCCTCTCTGGATGTTGGACTCATAAAGCACAATCATTATATAAAAGTCCTTATTAGTATGGCAGACAAATCTGTGTCCAGGTATTCCAAAAAGGGCTACCATGTCTTATAGTAATTTTCAGTCAAGTGGTGTACAATACTTGTGAGAAAATCCAAGGGGATATGCTCCATAACAATGTTCCACCAACCCGACAGGCCCGGGGGATTTTCGGACACCCAACCTAACAAGATATAATATCTTGTGCAGAAAGTGAGGATGCTGAAAGGTGTTTTCTTATGCGCATCTACAGGGAACACATTGGGCAGGCCAAGAAGAGATCAGTTCCTTCTCCACCCTTACACCTAAAATCCCCTCCATTGCACCCACCACTGTGCTCTAGTATGTTTGAAGCCTGCCACAGAACCAGAGACAATGGGTAAGAGTGCCCATACCAACCTTGCATTTGGGACATGTTGAAGATACCCCTGATTTAAATTTTGAAAAACTATCCAAGCCCAAGTGGAGTCTGTTGAGAATCTTCATCTGTAAAGGTGGGTTCTATTACAAATTGATATCATTCTTGCGTTTTCCCAAATATCTTCCCATGCCTCTGAGGAGACCTCAACGTCTAGCTCTCTCTCCCACACCCTGCAGAGTCGATCAAACTCATCTAAGGGGCCGTTTCCCCCTCCAAATGATGATATAAAGTGCTGACAGAAAGTGTATTCTTAGACCTTAGCACCCTCCTCTCTATGTCGGATTTGTAGTGATCAGTCAAAAGTGTAGTCTTTTTTGGAATAAAATCCCTAACTTGAAAAAAAAAACAAAAGAGGTCCCTGTAAGATAGTTCGTATTTCCATGCTAACTGATCAAAGGACATCATTGTGTCTCCCTCAAATAAATGGCCCATGCAAGACACACACCTAGCTGCCCAATGTTTGAATCTTGAATCCAACATCCCCAGTTGAAAACCCAGCATTACCCACTATAGGCATAAGAGAAGATCTTTTACCAATATTGCCTTCCCTCTGCCGAATTGCCCTTCATGCTTTAACAGTATTGATAACTATTGGGTTATGGCAATATTCCTTAACTGTCCTCATTTTGTCCAAAGACAGCTAGCTGGTAAGGGGGACCTTGCCTGAGAGGTTTTGATATCTAACCATATTGAAAGAGGGTCCCCACAAGCCCAATCACTCACGTAAGATAAAAGTGAGCTTAGTTGATAGTTTTTAATGTCAGGGAGATTCACTCCCCCCAATCTGTGAGGCAATTGCAGTTTAGCTAATTTAATAAGGGGCTGCTTACAATGCCAAATAAAAGAACTGAACCAGTCGTTCAGTCTCCTGAATATTTGCTTATCAAAAATCAAGGAGAGCATCCGCATAGGGTACAACAAACAGGGAAGAAGGGGGAAGCCTTGCTGGCTACCCCTAACCATGAGACTGGAAGAGCCGCCAATCTTTGAAGATCTTGTTTGATTTTGTCGAATAGTTGGGACAAAATTAGTTTTGAACAACTGATCAAGAAGTGGAGTGATGAATACGCCCAAATACACACAACCCCCCTGTGACCACTTAAATGGGAATCGAGATTCGCCCTCAAGACCTAGCACCTTTGTAACACCACCCATAGGCATTGCCTGTGATTTTGCAAAATTAATCTTGTATCCCGAAAAGATGCCAAACGAGCTGATGCATTGTATCAGGCGAGGCATCGAAACTGCTGGATTTGACAGAACAATGAGGACCTCGTCCGCGTACAATGAAATCTTATGTTAATTATGACCCCACTTCTGAAGCCGATATACTGGGATCCCTACGAATGGCCTCCGCCAATGGTTCTATCACCAATGTAAAAAGCAATGGTGAAAGGGGACAGCCCTGCCAGCTGCCCCTAAAAATGTTAAAGTTGCTTGGTGAAGACTGCAGCGAGAGGGTCACTGTGGAGAACCTTTACCCATCTTATAAAGGCTTCACCCAAGTCAAACCGTTCCACAGTATAAAAAAGGTACGGCCACTCAACTCAGTTAAATGCCTTCTCTGCATGAAGAGAAATCACTAATCCCTGTATTGACTATTGTTCACACACTTGAATTACATTGTGCAGCCTCCTAACATTATTGGAGGATCTGCGGCCCTTTATGAAGCCCATCTGGCTCTCTTTAACAACAGAATGTAACACAGTCTCCAGTCTTAACGCAGGAGTCTTAGAGAGGATTTTAAAGCCAACATTTAAGAGCGAAAGAGCCTGTACAATGCACAGTACTCCCTATTTTAAGAATAAGCAAAATATTGGCCTCTCTCAGAGATGGCGGGAGATGATCGTGACTGAATGAGTTATTGAACATGTTGAGTACCAGGCCTGACAATATATTATAAATTCCTTATAGAATTCACTGGGAAGTCCGTCAGGACTGGGTGCCTTTCCACTCTAAAGCTGCTTCACAGCCTCCTGCACCTTTTGCTCTGATAACGGGGCATTGAGAAAAGACTCTTGATTGGGGGTCACACCCACGAGCACCAGATCGTTGAAAAAGGACTCCATCTTGGCTTGCCCCTCCTCACAACCCTCAGCTTGGTATAACTTCGAGTAAAATCTCTGGAATGCCACATTAATCTTTTCAGAATCACATGTTAGGTTCCTTGACCCTTCCCTAATCGACGTAATGGCTTGAGGTGCACTCCTTTTCCTGGTGAGATATGCTAGGCTCTTGCCTGGCCTGTCACCATGCTCATATAACCTTTGTGAAAGTAAGCTCCTTCTTTGCTGTCTGCATGAGCATGGAATTCAATGCAGACCGCAGCGCCGTAATCCTCTGTAGCTTGACCAACAAGGACCTGCCAAAGTAGGCCTTCTCGGCTGCCTTCAACTGTGCTCCGAGAAGATGTTGCTGCTTGCCCTTCTGCCACTTCCTACTGGCAGAGTAGGACATATCTAACTCCTGGCATAGGCTTTGGCAGTTTCCCAAAGGACAGACGGGCTACGAACCAAGCCTGAGTTCACGTTTAGGAACGCCCTAAATTCCCTAGAGAAGTACTCCAAAAACTCCTTAAAGATAAAGGGATCCATTCGCCAGTGCCTTGGGCCCACTGTAATGTCCTTAATCTTAACCAACAGGTACACTGGAGTGTGATCGGAGATGGTAATACAGAGGAACTTCGATTATCCAAATACCAATTATCCGAAAATCGGATCATCTGAAGGAGATCTCGAGGTCCTGATAGAAACATTACATCAAAGACGTGTTTCCAACAGTGATCGTGCCTTTCATTTACAGTGATTAAACAGGCACTGTCTCCAAATGACTGACCTCCCGCCCTCTCTCTCTCTCTCTCTCCCCACAATTTACCTGGAGTTCTACAGAGGGGTGTACCCTAAACCCCCTTCCCCAGATAATCTCTCCAACAATGTCCTGTACAAGGCAGAGGTGGAGCCTCTCAAAAGTTTGCAGTATAAAGTTGTGTGTGTGGCTGTGTCTGTGCGCTATTTGGACACTTATCCCACAAAGGCAGCAGCAGCAGCAACAGTCTTGTTGTTGGTGTACAGTCTGGCTGCCCCGGAGAGGAGGACGGGGTTGGGGGCAGGGGGGCGGTGTTGGACAGGGTTGGGGGGCGGGGGGTGGTGTTGGACGGGGTTGGGGGATGGTGTTGGATGGGGTTTGGTGGCAGGGGCAGTGTAGGACCAGGTTTGGGGGCAGGGGACGGTGTTGGATGGGGTTTAGGGACGGGGTTTGGAGGTGGGGGCGGTGTTGGATGGGGTTGGGGGCGTGGAGGGTGGTGTTGGACTGGGTTGGGGCAGGGTGATGGTGTTGGACGGGGTTGGGGTGGGGTGACGGTGTTGGGGGCTGGGGGTGGTGTTGGACGGGGTTGGGGCGGGGTGACGGTGTTGGACGGGGTTGGGGGCGGGGGGTGGTGTTGGACGGGGTTGGGGGCGGGGGGTGGTGTTGGACGGGGTTGGGGCGGGGTGACGGTGTTGGACGGGGTTGGGGGGGTGGTGTTAGACGGGGTTGAGGGGGGGCGGTGTTGGTCTGGGTTGGGGCGGGGTGACGGTGTTGCACGGTGTTGGGGCGGGGTGACGGTGTTGGATGGGATTGAGGACGCGGGACAGTGTTGGACGGGGTTGGGGGGGGAGACGGTGTTGGACGGGGTTGGGGGCGGGGACGGGTTGGGGGGGGCAGTGTTGGACGGGGGCAGTGTTGGAAGGGTTGGGGGCGAGGGGACAGGGTTGGGGGGAGGGGGGTGGAGTTGGACGAGGGTGGGGACACGGTGTTGGACGTGATTGGGGGACGGGGACAGTGTTGGACGGGGTTGGGGGCGGGGACGGGGTTGGGGGGGCAGTTTTGGACGGGGTTGGGGACGGGGGCAATGTTGGAAGTGTTGGGGGTTGGGGGGACGGTGTTGGACGGGGTTGGGGGCAGTGTTGGGGGAGCGGGGGATGGGGTTAAACGGGGTTGGGGGAGCGGGGAGCGGTGTTGGACAGGGTTGGGGGAGGGGAATGGTGTTGCACGGGGTTGGGCCGGGGGGCGGTGTTGGACGGGGTTGGGAGGCAGGGGACGGTGTTGGACGGGGTTGGGGGTGGGGGGACGGTGTTGGACGGGGTTGGGGGTGGGGGGACGGTGTTGGACGGGGTTGGGGGACGGTGTTGGACGGGGTTGGGGGTGGGGGGACGGTGTTGGACGGGGTTGGGGGTGGGGGGACGGTGTTGGACGGGGTTGGGGGTGGGGGGACGGTGTTGGACGGGGTTGGGGGTGGGGGGACGGTGTTAGACGGTTGTTGGGGGGAGGGGGACGGGTTGGGGGACAGGGGGACGGTGTTGGGGGACAGGGGGCAGTGTTTAATGGGGTTAGGGGGTTTGGGACGGTGTTGGACGGGGTTAGGGGGTTGGGGACGGTGTTGGACGGGGTTGGGGGGAGGGGGACGGTGTTGGACGGGGTTGGGGGTGGGGACACGGTGTTGGACGGGGTTGGGGAGCGGGGGCCGGTGTTGGACGGGGTTGGGGAGCGGGGGCCGGTGTTGGACGGGGTTGGAGAGCGGGGGACCGTGTTGGACGGGGTTGGGGAGCGGGGGACGGTGTTGGACGGGGTTGGGGAGCGGGGGACGGTGTTGGACGGGGTTGGGGAGCGGGGGACGGTGTTGGACGGGGTTGGGGAGCGGGGGACGGTGTTGGACGGGGTTGGGGAGCGGGGGACGGTGTTGGACGGGGTTGGGGAGCGGGGGACGGTGTTGGACGGGGTTGGGGAGCGGGGAACGGTGTTGGACGGGGTTGGGGAGCGGGGAACGGTGTTGGACGGGGTTGGGGAGCGGGGGACGGTGTTGGACGGGGTTGGGGAGCGGGGGACGGTGTTGGACGGGGTTGGAGGACGGGGGACGGTGTTGGACGGGGTTGGAGGACGGGGGACGGTGTTGGACGGGGTTGGGGAGCGGGGGACGGTGTTGGACGGGGTTGGAGGACGGGGGACGGTGTTGGACGGGGTTGGAGGACGGGGGACGGTGTTGGACGGGGTTGGGGAGCGGGGGACGGTGTTGGACGGGGTTGGGGAGCGGGGGACGGTGTTGGACGGGGTTGGGGAGCGCGGGACGGTGTTGGACGGGGTTGGGGAGCGGGGGCCGGTGTTGGACGGGGTTGGGGAGCGGGGGACGGTGTTGGACGGGGTTGGGGAGCGGGGGACGGTGTTGGACGGGGTTGGGGAGCGGGGGACGGTGTTGGACGGGGTTGGGGAGCGGGGGACGGGGTTGGGGAGCGGGGGACAGTGTTGGACGGGGTTGGAGGACGGGGGACGGTGTTGGACGGGGTTGGGGAGCGAGGGACAGTGTTGGACGGGGTTGGAGGACGGGGGACGGTGTTGGACGGGGTTGGAGGACGGGGGACAGTGTTGGACGGGGTTGGGGAGCGGGGGACAGTGTTGGACGGGGTTGGAGGACGGGGGACGGTGTTGGGGTTGGAGGACGGGGGACGGTGTTGGACGGGGTTGGAGGACGGGGGACGGTGTTGGGGCGCAGGGGGCAGTGTTGGACGGGGTTGGGGGCGGGGGGGCGGTGTTGGATGGGATTGGGGTGGGGTGTCGGTGTTGAACGGGGGGGGGGGCGGTGTCAGACCGGGTTGGGGTGCGGGGGGCGGTGTTGGACAGGGATGGGGGGGCGGTGTTGGACAGGGATGGGGGGGCGGTGTTGAACGGAGGGGGCCGTGTCAGACCGGGTTGGGGGAGGGGCGGTGTCGGACTGGGTTGGGGGGTGGGGGGTGGTGTTGGATGGGGTTGGATGGGGTTTGGTGGCAGGGGCAGTGTAGGACCAGGTTTGGGGGCAGGGGACGGTGTTGGATGGGGTTTAGGGACGGGGTTTGGAGGTGGGGGCGGTGTTGGATGGGGTTGGGGGCGCGGAGGGTGGTGTTGGACTGGGTTGGGGCAGGGTGATGGTGTTGGACGGGGTTGGGGCGGGGTGACGGTGTTGGGGGCTGGGGGTGGTGTTGGACGGTGTTGGGGCGGGGGGTGGGTGTTGGTCTGGGTTGGGGCGGGGTGACGGTGTTGCACGGTGTTGGGGCGGGGTTGGGGGCGGGGGGCGGGGTGACGGTGTTAGACCGGGTTGGGGGGAGGGGGACGGGGTTGGGGGACGGTGTTGGGGGACAGGGGGCAGTGTTTAATAGGGTTGGGGGGAGGGGACGGTGTTGGACGGGGTTAGGGGGCTGGGGGTGGTATTGGACGGGGTTGGGGGCGGGGGACAGTGTTGGACGGGGTTGGGGAAGGGGGACGAGGTTGGGAGACAGGGGGATGGTGTTGGACGGGGATGGGGCGCAGGGGGCGGTGTTGGACGGGGATGGGGCGCAGGGGGCAGTGCTGGACGGGGTTGGGGGGAGGGGGACGGTGTTGGACGGGGTTGGGGGTGGGGACACGGTGTTGGACGGGATTGGGGGACGGGGGACAGTGTTGGACGGGGTTGGGGGCGGGGAGACGGTGTTGGACGTGGTTGGGGGCAGGGACGGGGTTGGGGGGGCAGTGTTGGATGGGGTTGGGGGCGAGGAGACGGTGTTGGACGTGGTTGGGGGCAGTGACGGGGTTGGGGGGGCAGTGTTGGACGGGGTTGGGGACGGGGGGGCGGTGTTGGACGGGGTTGGGGGCGGGGACGGGGCTGGGGGGGCAGTGTTGGACGGGATTGGGGACGGGGGACGGTGTTGGACGGGATTGGGGACGGGGGACGGTGTTGGACGGGGTTGGGGACGGGGGACGGTGTTGGACGGGGTTGGGGCGGGGAGACGGTGTTGGACGGGGTTGGGGGCGGGGACGGGGGCAGTGTTGGACGGGGTTGGGGACGGGGAGACGGTGTTGGGGACGGGGATGGGGGGGCAGTGTTGGACGGGGTTGGGGACGGGGGACGGTGGACGGGGTTGGGGACGGGGGGCAGTGTTGGAAGGGTTGGGGGCGAGGGGACAGGGTTGGGGGAGGGGGACGGGGTTGGGAGAGGGGGGTGGAGTTGGACGGGGGTGGGGACACGGTGTTGGACGTGATTGGGGGACGGGGGACAGTGTTGGACGGGGTTGGGGGCGGAGAGACGGTGTTGGACGGGGTTGGGGGCGGGGACGGGGTTGGGGGGCAGTGTTGGACGGGGTTGGGGACGGGGCAGTGTTGGAAGGGTTGGGGGCGGGGGTACAGAGTTGGGGGCGGGGTACGGTGTTGGACAGGGTTGGGGGGGCGGTGTTGGACGGGGTTGGGGGCGGTGTTGGGTGAGCGGGGGATGGTGTTAAACGGGGTTGGGGGAGCGGGGAGCGGTGTTGGACAGGGTTGGGAGGGGGACGGGCTTGGGCCGGGGGCGGTGTTGGACGGGGTTGGGGGTGGGGGGGGGGCGGTGTTGGGGCGGAGTGACGGTGTTAGACGGGGTTGGGGGGAGGGGGACGGGTTGGGGGACAGGGGGACGGTGCTGGGGCACAGGGGGCAGTGTTTAATGGGAATGGGGTTGGGGGAGGGGATGGTGTTGGACGGGGTTAGGGGGTTGGGGGTGGTGTTGGACGGGGTTGGGGAGCGGGGGACAGTGTTGGACGGGGTTGGGAAACGGGATGGTGTTGGACGGGGTTGGGGCGGGCGGGTTGCAGTGTTGGACGGGACTGGGGGCCGGGGGGCAGTGTTCGGGCGGGCGGGGTGCGGTGTTGGACGGGATTGGGGCGGGGGCTGTGTTGGACGGGGTTGGGGGCGGGGGGGCGGTGTTGGGCAGGGTTGGGGGCTGGGGGCGGTATTGGACAGGGTTGGGGGCGGGGTACGGGATGGGGGAGGGCAACGGTGTTGGACGGGGTTGGGGGCGGGAGATGGTGTTGGGACTAGTTTGGGACGGGATGGGGGGGTTGGGTGGGGTTGTGGGACAGGGTTGGGGGGGTGTTGAAGGATTTGGGGCGGTGTTGGACAGCATTGGGAGGCGGTGTTGTACGGGGTTGAGGAAGGGGCAGGGGGTAGTGTTGCAGGCAGGGGTCTCGCGCGCTGTGATGCTGCTGTCTCCTGAACGGGAGCAGACTGTAAAAACTCCGAGCACCAGAGGAAAGGCATTTAATCAATTAACCGAATAATCGATAAACCAAACGAAATAGTGCCCACCCATCACGTTCAGATAATCGAGGTTCCACCGTATTACCAATCGTACAAGATGCCACCAAGTCCAGGGTTGCCACGGGGGTCAGAAAAATATCAATCCTGGTGTGACATCTGTGTGGATTGGAAAAAAACATAGGGTAGAGATGCCTCCAGACATCCACCAACCCTAACTCCCCACACAGATACACTGATTGTTTAGTTTGTACAGAGGCTATCGGGGGCTCTTTGGGCCATTTGTCTACTGTGGGATCAATGAGACAACTAAATTCTCCCCCTATAATGATATGCTGGGACTTGAGACTGATCAATTTAGAGAACGCATATACCAGAAATTTGAGGGAATGGGCTGGAGGGCAATAAACATTTAAAACAGCATATTTTTCCCCGTTTATCAGGACTTTGAGAATTACAAACCTCCCACGTGTGTCTTTAACACACTCTAGTAACTTAAATGGGAGATACCTGCTAACCAATGTAGCCACTCCCCTACTTCTGGTATTAAAAGATGAAAAGTAAACTCGATCAAAGCCATTCTGCTGTAGTTTCAAATGCTCTCTATTATCCAGTGTGTCTCCTGCAACAAATCAATATCCACCTTTTCTAAGACTCAAAAGTACCTTCTTCCTTTTAACTGGTGAGTGACTCCCCTTGATGTTCCAGATACACCATTTAATCAAGTCATTAGCCATAACGTTCTGCAGTAACATTTAGATTCCAGCGAAGAGGAACTCGAATTACAAATCATCAAGCCTTAGTGTCGCAAGATCCATTGAACGTAAAAACTACATAAACTAAAACCACTACAATTAACAAATCTACAAAGCTATCAAAGATTATATACATCAAAAACCAAAAAAAACCCAACATATAAAGTGCCAACGGCGCAGAATAGGGGAACTCACCCCCTACCCAAAGGGGGCAACTACACATCCCAAAGCCCAACTTCCCATCCCACTGCCAATACTGAATATTTAAATACCTGAACCGAGCATAAACTGCCTGTAAGTAGGCATCTAGCCATCCCAACCATTTTCCCTCATCCTAGCTAGAGCCCCATCGCAAACACAAGCAGAAAATAAAGAAAATACGCCATGGAATAGCAATGTGAATAAAGAAATTTTGAAACAAAAAAGGGTAGGTACCCCAATCATCCTTTAGTCTAATTTAATTTAGAAATTGAAAGTAGACATCTCAACAACTGCCAAACAAAGCTGAGACCAGATTATCACCAATTTTTTACAAAGTAAAAGAAAGCCCCAACCAGACTCCCTCTTTTTTTAAAGCAAAGAGATATACCCAAACAACACTATTATTTGTACATACTAAATTGTTCAGATGAAGTTAATTTGTCCACAAGTCTCTTGCCTTCTCCGATGTGTCAAAGAGATATACAGATCCATCTAAGGTGATCTGAAGCATCGGCAGGCACCTCAGAGAGTTGCTGGATCCCAAGCTCCCTCAGTCTTCTCTTGACGCCATCTTAGGATTTTCTTTTCTGGATCACTGCCGCTGAAAAGTCCTGGAAGAACATGATCTTAGAGCCCTCGTAAACTAGGACCTTCAGGTCCTTCCCCTGGATTCTGGAAGCTTCCACGAGTCTCTCCTTATCTCTTTCACGATGAAACCACACCAAGATAACACGAGGATGTTGATCCAGACCTGACCTGGTTGGCCCGGCTGATCTTCAAGCCTCTCCTTCCAGCCTCCAAGTTAAGGAATTTCAGCAACGAGTCCTCAATAAATTTCGCCAGCCACTCACCTTCCTTACCCTCTGACAGTTCAACAGTCTGAATATTTTTTCTCCTGCCCCTGTTCTTGAGGTCATTAACTTGGTCAAGCATCTCCAGGGCTTGGATCCTATCCTTGGAGGAACCGGTATCAGCTTCCACCACTGTGATTCTGTGCTCTACCTCATCCGTCCTTTTCTCCAGCACTCCCAGCTGCTGTTCATGCTTCTGCAGCATGATAGAGATCGGGGCCAACTTCTCCTCTATCTACTTACCCAACATCTTGTGAGCTCCTTCACCAGGGCCTGGTAGGAAATTAAGTCTGAGGACGCTCCTCCCTTCTTTGGCATCTCTTGTCAGCGAAAACCAAGGTAAGTTGATTTTTTTAACAGTTTCCTGGGACTCCATGACCTTTCCAGAGTCCCAGGATATCGCGGTGGTCCAGGCAGGGCGGGTTAAAAGTTTGTCCTGCTTGCACTGCAGTGCAGAGCTCTGCAACTTGATCTTCCTAGACCTTTGACTCAGAGCCAGGAATTCTTCCAAAGATGTTTCTTCATTTGTTTGTTGATGTCATCTTGTCAGAAGGTCATTATGTGGAGGAGTCGGTGTCGGACTGAGGTGGACAAAGTTAAAAATCATACAACACTAGGTTATAGTCCAACAGGTTTATTTGGAAGCACTAGCTTTCAGAGTGCTGCTCCTTCATCAGGTAGTTGTGGAGAAGAAGTTCATTAGACGCAGAATTTAGAGCAAAAGATTACAGTGTCATGCAACTGAAATGATATATTGAACAAACCTGGATTGTTGTTAAGTTGTTCATCTTTTAGAATGGGTTGCTGGTTTCGGTTCAGTAATATCCCAGAACTTCTTTTAAGTCACCTTCTTGAGATAAGTTTTATAACAAAAAGTCACATCTTGGCTCAGACAATGCATTAAAGGTGTGAGGTCAGAGTCTGACCCAGATCGGCTACAGAGATAAAGTTGGTTTTTAAAATAATTTTACTGACAGGGTTAAGATGTACAAAGATAAAACGTGATTTTTCACATTTAGACATTTGTTTGTTTCTGTCAATACATATTGCCTTGCTGCACATGAACTGACACTGAGCTGTTCGCGTTGAGATATCATGGTAAGTCCTATAAGATGACTAAATGCTTACATCATTCTCTGCCTGGATGGCAGCTACTAACCCACTAAAAGACCTTCAATTTTACACTCCTCCTCATCTTTGAAGCTACTGTTTCAACAATTTTCATTTATAAATAACTTCTAAGGAAGTCAGACTTCCTAAACTATTACAGGAGCAATAAAAGCTACACTTTGGCACTAAGCTGCATAGGAAGATATTAGGGCAAGTAGCTAAAAGTTTGGTGGAAAAGATTGATTATAAAGATTGCCTTAAAGAAGGAGACAAGAGAGTGGCATCATCAAAATCATGAATAGTTAAAAGTAATGTACCCTTGTCATTTGGAATCAAGTTGGTGAGTTGCTCAAGTTATGAATAAGTGCAGAAGAAGGGATAAAGTGAACATTAGTGAAGGAAAGAGACTAAAACATTGTTGCCATCAGATTGGTAAGGAGCTACTTCTCAAATCACAGAATCCTATTGCACTAGCCAAATATTTTTGTCTTTGAAAAGGAGACAAAAATTCCTGCCCTAAGTTAAACAGTTAACATTTAGCAGTTAGTGGCTGGCATTAACAATTGTACAATTGGCTTCAGTGACTCAATATTGCTCTGTCTGGTCTCCAGGGTTTAAACCTGCCACACATTAACCTGAAGAAGGGCTTATGCCCGAAACGTCAATTCTCCTGCTCCTTTGATGCTGCCTGACCTGCTGCGCTTTTCCAGCAACACATTTTTCGGCTCTGATCTCCAGCATCTGCAGTCCTCACTTTCTCCTAAAATATTAATCCTGTCATACTTATTATCATCTTCACTGTCAACGGGGGGTGGTACCAGGGGACTGGAGAGTGGCGAATGTTGTGCCCCTGTTCAAAAAAGGGAATAGGGATAACCCCGGGAATTACAGGCCAGCTAGTCTTACTTCGGTGGTAGGTAAAGTAATGGAAAGGGTACTGAGGGATAGGATTTATGAGTATCTGGAAAGACACTGCTTGATTAGGGACAGCCAGCACGGATTTGTGAAGGGTCGGTCTTGCCTTACAAGTCTGATTGAATTCTGTGAGGAGGTGACCAAGCATGTGGATGTAGTATACATGGATTTTAGTAAGGCATTTGATAAAGTTCCCCATGGTAGGCTTATGCGGAAAGTCAGGAGGCATGGGATAGAGGGAAATTTGGCCAAGTGGATAGAAAACTGGCTAACCGGTCGAAGGCAGAGAGTGGTGGTAGATGGTAAATATTCAGCCTGAAGCCCAGTTACAAGCGGAGTTCCGCAGGGATCAGTTCTGGGTCCTCTGCTGTTTGTAATTTTTATTAATGACTTGGATGAGGGAGTCGAAGGGTGGGTCAGTAAATTTGCAGATGATACGAAGATTGGTGGAGTTGTGGATAGTGAGGAGGGCTCTTGTCGGCTGCAAAGGGACTTGGATATGATGCAGAGCTGGGCTGAGGAGTGGCAGATGGAGTTCAACCCTGCCAAGTGTGAGGTTGTCCATGTTGGAAAGACAAATAAGAATGCGGAATACAGGGTTAATGGTAGGGTTCTTAGTGTGGTGGAGGAACAGAGGGATCTTGGGGTCTATGTTTATAGGTCTTTGAAAGTTGCCACTCAGGTGGATAGAGCTTGTAAGAAGGCCTATGGTGTATTAGCATTCATTAGCAGAGGGATTGAATTCAAGAGTCGTGAAGTGATGTTGCAACTGTACAGGACTTTGGTTAGGCCACATTTGGAGTACTGTGTGCAGTTCTGGTCGCCTCACTTCAGGAAAGATGTGGAAGCTTTGGAGAGGGTGCAGAGAAGATTTACCAGGATGTTGCCTGGAATGGAGAATAGGTCGTACGAGGATAGGTTGAGAGTGCTAGGCCTTTTCTCATTGGAACAGCGAAGGATGAGGGGTGACTTGATAGAGGTGTATAAAATGATCAGAGGAATAGATAGAGTAAACAGTCAGAAACTTTTTCCCCGGGTACAACAGAGTGTTACAAGGGGACATAAATTTAGGGTGAAGGGTGGAAGGTATAGGGGAGATGTCAGGGGTGGGTTCTTTACCCAGAGAGTGGTGGGGGCATGGAATGCGCTACCTGTGGGAGTGGTAGAGTCAGAATCTTTGGTGACCTTTAAGCGGCAATTGGATAGGTACATGGATGGGTGCTTAAGCTAGGACAAATGTTCGGCACAACATCGTGGGCCGAAGGGCCTGTTCTGTACTGTATTGTTCTATGTTCTAGAACACCAATAGCAGTGTGCTAATTCCTCATTTTTAGTATCAATGATGTTGAAAAGATTTATCATCATTTTTTTTTCCAATGAGGCAAACCAATCTGAAGCATTTTTGGATTACCCTGTCCAATGCATTGAATTACATCTCTATATTTTTAGTGAAGGATTTGGTCTTTTCAAAGCACATGATGGAAGCAAGTCATTAGATAATCATTGCTGTGTTGAGTTGATGGGGAAATGTCATGCAAAGGATCATGGGTTTACACCTTATCTTGTAGGTTCCCTACCATCTGACAGTGACAATGTTTTAGTCTCTTTCCTTCTCTATGGGTCACTTTATCCTTTCTTCTGCATTTTTCCTTCATAACTTGAACAATTCGCCCATTGATTCCAAAAAATGCCAGGGTGCATTACTTTTGTCCCTGATTTTGATTATTCCACCCTCGTCTCCTTCTTTAACGCACTCTTTATAATCAAGCTTTTAGATACTTGCCCTAATATCTTATGCAGCTTAGTGCCAAAGAGTATCTGTTAATGCTCTTATAACAGTTTAGAAAGTCTGACTTCCTTTGTTATATACAAATGAAAATTGTTGAAACAGTAGCTTCAAAGATCAGGAGGAGTGTAAAATTGAGGAGCTGATTCTGAAGGTGACTTAGTGGGTTAGTAGCTGACGTCAAGGTGGAGAATGACTTTAGCATTTAGTGATCTAATAGGACTTATCATGACAAACAGCTCAGTGTCAGTTCATGTGCAGCAAAACATGTATATTACCTACAAGTTGGAAACTTGATCATTGCTTAATGTTTCAGGATTGAAAATCCTCCTGAAATTTCCTCTCCCGTTGGAACAGTTTTAGCGGCTGGATTCCAGTAATGATACCATATGGCATATTGACCAGAATCCATCAATGCTACCTGCACTACAGTGCTGAGAAACACCAGACATTTAAGTGGCAAGCTGCAGTTTGGAAGGTGATTTCTGGTTGTGTAAAATGCTATTAACAATGGTCAAAGGAATGTGGAACACACACCATAAATAATAGAAAACATATTCACATTTTATTAGACAATGAAGACATGATTTATGTTGGGAAACAGGAACATCCAGTTTATTCCAAAATACCAATTCAAATTGTGTTTATCAGCCTCACAGTGGAGTGATGGATCAGTGTTCTCCATTCTTTATGCTCGGTTTGTTACAATTAATGAGGTAGAGTAAACCCTTTTGCCTGTGCTCCTAACCACTATAAACACTAGTAATTACACAGCTTGGACCTTGTGTTCCTGAGCTGCTGGTTACTGGCACCTTGTGCTGAAAGGTGCACAAACAACCGACATGGGAGGCAGATGTAGCCTGAACGGTCATGCAGGTAGGATGCCAATAATTATCAGTTAACTAGTCCAACTGTTTTATTAAAACCATAATTTTGTATTTTTTTTATGAGTTTTGAATGGCAATGGCCAGACCAGCTTTGTTGTCCATACCTATTTGCCCTCTAGAAGGCAGTAGTGAGCCACTTTCTTGAATCACTGCAGAGCACCTAGTGGAGGTACACCCACAACACTGTCGTGAAGGGAGTTCCAAGATGTTGTCCCAGTGACAGTGATCGAGTTCTAAGGCAGGATGACGTTTGGCTTGAAGGAAAACTCTGAACACAGTGGTGTTCCTATACATCATATAGCTGGTATGGGCAGGCTTGGAAGATGCTGTCGAAGGATGGTTGGTGAGTTGCTATTAAGGATTATGCTTCAAGAAACTACTGAAGAAATATTCCAAATTACCACTTCACTAGCCTACCTCCTGATGAACTTGGTTAGTAATCCAGAATGACATAAAGTGCCTTGAAATGTCCAAATGCACAATCTTCAAAGCCACGCCATAGATCTCCATTTGGGAAGCTGTAGATTTGAGTTCATTCAATGCCACTGTATTTATTCATTCCAGCTTCGGAAACATATAAATACATGGTGTGGTCTAAAAGAAGCTCTGAAGAAGGGTGACTAGGGTGCGCAGCGTTAACACTGATTTCTCTCCACAGATGCCACCAGAGATTTTCCAGCAGTTTCTGTTTTTGTCTGGTCTAGAAACATTGATTCTGATTTACAAGCATGTTATTAATTATGAAGTGATTAAAAGTGAATTCCACATGTATGGCAATGATTTCCTCTTGGTAAATGGCACTATCTCACCAAAACTAACGTGTATTATTTACAGTGGCCACACTAATCAGGTATGTGGTAAAAAGACCAGTTTGTCCGTGAATAGCATTTTTGATGCAGTTTACACAGTCTTTACTGAATTTATACGGTGGTGTTCAGAAAATCTGGATCCAGATTTATCTCTTCCTGACATCCCGGACGGCCTGGCTGGATACATCACACTGCATTCATCGTTTTAACTAGGGAGTCTAAGAACTGGAAGTAATTGTACTTGATGTCGTAGTCCATGTCATACCAGAAATTTACTGCAACACAAAAATTAAATCAAATTCTATACTGTGCTGATGCTAGCATTTTCTTTCAGATCAAAAAGCTGTATTTCCTCTCAATTCTGTTTTAAAAAAAAACTCTATTTTTCTGTTCTGCCTTCCTATTATTCCTGATGAAGGGCTTTTGCCCGAAACGTCGATTTTGCCTGTCCTCGGATGCTGCCTGAATTGCTGTGCTCTTCCAGCACCACTAATCCAGAATGAAAGTGCAGTCTCAGTCCATTCTTACTGAGACTCTAAGTGAGACAGGAAATCTCACCTGGAGAAGCAGCCCCTTAATATGAGAGACTGTGTACCAGATTACCAAGCCATTCGCCTCAACATCTACTCTGTCAAGCCTTCATACATGTATAATACACCAATCATATTCTTCTAAACTGTAGGTAATAAGGACGTTTACACAATATCTCCTCATAGGACAATATCCCAGGGATCAGTCGAATGAACCTTTGTTAGACCTCTTCTAGTGCAAGTACACTTTTCCTTTGATATGGAGATTAATTTCTTTATTTATTCATTGTACATCCCTAATTGCCCTCAAGAATGTTGCAGTGAGTCACCTTTTGCTTAATCATGTACTGATTTTCTCCTTAACATCATTGTGGGTCTATTGACCCCTAATAGTTTGCAGGATTTCAAGGAGACAGCTCACCCCTTCTTAAGGGCAACTAGGGGTGTGCAATGAATGCTGGCCCAGTCAACAATGCCCGCATCCCATGAATGAAGATTAAAAATGGAAAGTGCCCTGTTACCACATCCCTAACAATTGACTCCAGCATTTCAGCTACTATTGATGTCAGGCTAACTGGCCTAAGGTTCCCTGTTTTCCCTCTAACTCTTTCCAATCTTTGGGAATCTAAGGAATTGCTGAAAATTAAAACCAATGTATCTATTATTTATACATACACCTCTTTTAAAACCCTTGGATGCAAGTGCCACAATGCATATGCCACTGAGTCCCATCAAGTTCCCTATAACTTTTGTACTCATTCTCACTCGACTTTGGTTCCCCATTATTCCTAGCATGCTTTGAGTGTTCTGCCATAAAGACAGATCATGTGTTTACTTCATGACTCTGCCATTTTCTTTTTCTTACCTGTCTCTGCCCCCAGGTGGATCTAGTTTGCTTTCACTAATCAGAACATTTCTGCTATGCAGCACCCTATGTAGTGTTCATTAACTCACGATGGGTCAATGTCTGATGTCTATCTTTCACCCTCTGTGACAAGTCCCATTGATACTGTACCTGCTATGCAGCCATGTGACTGCTGGACATGATGGAACCATAGAGAAGGCAGGTACAGCATTTCACCTGCTCTCACTGTGCAGTGGAGAGGCCTTGCATGAGAATATTCAGGATAATGACTGAGATCAGGATTCAAGGGGTCAAGAGGAATCCAGGGCACCTGATTTTGGGGAGAGGGGAAGTAGTCATTAGTTACATAAAAACAGAGTAGGTGCCAATTAAATTAAGCCAGACTACCACTTGAGGAACAATTGTATTTGCCTTATTGTCTCTCCAACTGCACCACACAACAAATGACAGATTTGTTATGATGCAAGTAAACATGGTATTTATTATGCAAATCAAAATCAGTCTTAAAATGCAGAATCAGGTCATCTCTTCCCTGCTAGTGTTGATTGAGCGAGGATATCAGACCATTTCCATTTATATAATGGGACCTTTAATGCTCACCAGAATAGGTAAATAAGGCATCAGTTTAAAATATCAATTGATGTATAGCACTCGGACAATGCAACAGTTTCTCATTAATGCATTGGAATGTCAGCATAAAGTATTTGTTAGAGAGGAACCCAGGCCTCAGAAATGTTACAGTTAAGCTCAAATATCAGGCATTCACATTGGAGACTCTTGATTTAAATTCCTGCAAATTCCAGTTGTTGTGTACAGCTCCGTATTGGCTTGCTAGGTAAGAGGGTCATAGGTTTGATTCCTAATCGTGCTGATCTCACGAGGCCTTTGCACCCATGGAGGGGTGAAAAGTGAAGCAGAGTTCCCACACTCAGTGGTCATTCAGTTATCTCCTCTGGAGAAGGACATCAGGTGAGGGAAGGGTTCAGTCAGATATGCTGACTGAACCCTTGTGAGGCTTTCTATGGGGAATAAACCAGCAAGAGTTGGTGCCATCAAGCTCGGAACGATACAAAATGAGGGGCCAATATGAGGGGAAAGCACAAAGGAATGGTTTACAATGAAATATCATTCTTTGGAGAGGTTTCTGATGTTGCACACAATAGACTATTGAATCAGTCAACAACTGACTACAGGCACAGCACTTAACAGTAAAAAAAATTGAAGATGAACAGGAAGTGGTATTTCCATTGAAGTTCTAAACAGGCAGTAAACAGAAAGGAGTTTGTCCTGTTATGATCTAACTGAATGGGTGTGAATGAGGAGATGCTCACCATCCAAGTCTTCTCCTTTATCTACCACCTGGATACACCGTGGTGTTTCATTTTACCACTGGATGGTGAAGGCTCCAGTGGAGAACTTTCTATGCAGGAGTCTCCCACTTTCTATTGGTGGCCTGGGTTGGAGGGTGCTGAACGCACCAATCCAGTGCAGGTATAGACTGAGGTGGCTCATGGACTGTTTATTTTGTGAAGTTGTGCAGTCCACGAACCTAGTGTCTGTTGGTTGTGAGAGACTGCACCCCTTATGGATGTCAGAGGATCCCCTCGTGGGCTTGCTCCTGGGTCTGGTCCAAGTAGCCATCAACAAGTTCAGGCAGGAGGGCATGGAGAGGTTCATAGTTCCTGTCTGCCTGCCCCTCTTCCACAGCTACATTAGTACTAGGATGTCAACTAACATCCTCAAAGGCTTTAGACAGAAGAGGGAACTGCAGGGTAGGGGGTGGTTGTTGTGCTTAATTTCCCTCTCCAACTCCATTTTAATTTAATCCCCTTCCCCATATGACATAATTATATGAAAAGCAAGTCACCTCCTTCCAACTCATTTGATTCGGCCCCCTCCTCTTCACCTTTGATGATCTGCATTGCCCTTAACAGACTTTGCACGTAAATTATTCAACTGGAAACAGCAGCAATTTATTGGTGGTGGTGAATAGATGGAAAAATTCCCACAGGTGATTTGGTAATGAGGGAAAAAAACATGTTCAGTTGTGTGCAAGAGCGCTTATGGATTTTTTAAAAAAAATCACAGGATGGAGGGATTATTTTATGAGCAAAGGCTAAACAAGTTGGGATTGTACTCACTGTAGTTTAGATTACCGGGAGATGATCTCATTGAAACATACAGGATTCTTAAGGGGCTTGACAGGGTAAATGCTGAGAGGATGTTTCCCCACACGGGCAGTCTAGGATCAGAGGACATAGTCCCACAATCAAAGGGTGCCAATTTAAGACTGAGATGAGGGGGGGATCCAAGATGGCGGCGACCCAGCAAGTCTGAGTCTATAGTGCTCCTCCCAAGACTTGGGTAAAGTGGGTCACCCACCCCCACCACACTCACCAAATCATTTATAATAGCTGTTTAATTTAATTAGTTGCTTAGTATTACATTTAAACAATCTAATATTTAGTAAAAATGACCAAAGGGAAGGGACCCCGCAGCTCTCAGCAAGCAGGAACCCCTCCCCCACCCTCTCCAGCTGCAGCTGAGGCGTCCACAGCCGCCCCGGGGGACTTACCTACAGTGACAAGCCTTGCAGAAATGACCTCCAAACAGGATGCGAAGATCAACACTTTTATCGAAGAATCCCGAAATCGATGGGACTCACTCTCGGCCGCGCTGCAAAAGCACGACCGAGACATCCAGGAAATCGAGCGCCGAGTTGGAGGGGCGGAGTTAAAGGCCGCGACCTTCGAAACTACAGCGCAATCGGCCGTGGATCAGGTCCGGACTCTCGAACAGCGAGTCTGACCTTAGAGAATCGTATTGATGACCTCGATGATCGAGGTCGTCGAAAAAATATTCGTTTGCTGGGCCTTCCCAAACGGGAAGAGGAAGGCCAGCTTACAGCATTCCTCGAGCAGTGGCTGCCACAGCTTTTAAATCTGGAGGCTGGATCAGGCCAGGTAAGGGTGGAATGGGCCTACCGGTTCGCAATACGCGGGCCCGGCTCGAACCAGCGCCGACGCCCGGTCATGTTCCGGCTGCAGAGCTATAGGAAGAGGCAGATACTCCTAGAAGCTTCTAGAAATCTTGGAAAAGATCCCCAAGCTATGATCTATAAAGGATCCAAAATCATGTTATTCCAGGACTTTTCCACAGCTCTGGTCAAAAAGAGGAAGGCATTCGACGAGGCGAAGAAGCGTTTAAGGGACTTAAATATTCAGTACTCCTTACGCTACCCAGCGACGCTACGCTTTAACCATGAAGGATCCGTGTATAACTTCGGATCGCCAGAAAAGGCTAAGGAATTCTTGGACTCTCTTAGATAAATTGTAAGAGATAATGGATGTTGGTTTGCCTTTCCCCCCGCTTTGGTTTATATCCCCCCCCTTTTTTTTCTTACCTTACTGTTTAATACTATCATGGGGGGTGGGGAGAGGGATTTGATTTTCTCCCCCCCCCTTGGGGTTGTTTTCTTTTATTATTTTATGTATATATGTGGGTATGTATGTATATGTGTGTATATATATATTTTTTGTATGTATGTATGTGTATGTATGTGTGTGTATATATAAGCCGGGGGGTTTGGTTAGTGTTGGTGGGGGGAGGTGGTTACCTTATTCTATTTTACCTCTGTCTTTAGGAGCGGGGTTGTTTTTCCCTTATTATTTTGTATTATTATATTTAATTATTATTTGTTGAGGTTGTAATTTTATAGTTATATGTTTATATATGGTATTAACGTTACCAAATATATCCAGGTGTTGGTATGGGGGGGGGTAGGGTGCTCACTGTTAACTCTAGCTTTGTATTATATCTGAATTCTCCTCATTTTATTGAGGAGCGCCTGGGTCAAGTGTGGGGCATTGGTTGGGAGAGGATATGATGGACTTTTGGAAAGGAAGTGACACATCCTGGGAACAAGGAGGAAAATCTCCACTTAGATACGTTTTATTTTTTTTTATTATTTAGACATAGTTTTTTATTATACTGTTGTGAGTGTATTAGAGAGCCTGTACTTTTGTAAATTTTACATGTTCTATGCTCGGGATGTTCTGGATAGGGTTTCCCCTCCCGAGGGGTCTCGGATTTTCCCAGATGATTATGGTTGATCAGTCGGTTAAGTGGTGCACCTGGAATGTCAAGGGGAGTAATTCGCCAGTCAAAAGGAAGAAAATATTATCAAATCTTAAGAAAAAAAGAGTTGATATAGCTCTCCTACAGGAGACACACCTGTCGGATAAAGAACACTTGAAATTATGACAGGGTGGATTTGATCAGGCCTTTTTTTCTTCTGTTAGCTCAAAAAGCAGGGGAGTTGTTATTCTTGTTCGGAAGAATTTCCCTTTCAAAATCCTAAATCAGATAAAAGACGAATCTGGACGATATATCTTGATTAAAGCCCTCATAAATGGAGAGGAATATGGGATTTTAAATTTGTACTGCCCCCCGGCACACCCCTTTAAATTTATAACGGAAGCCTTTTCAAAATTGATGGCTTTTGGTGCCCGTCATACAATTATAGGGGGAGACTTTAATTGTATTATGGATCCGGAAATAGATAGGATTCCCAAGAGTACTGCAGGAGTATCTCCCAGATCTAGACAATTGGTGGATCTGAATAAAGAATTAGGATTAGAAGATGTATGGAGATGTCTTCATCCACAGGGCAGAGATTTTTCTTTCTACTCCAATCCACATAAATGTCATACCAGAATTGATATGTTTTTTGCCCCCTCGATTTTTTAAAATTCCATATCATCCTGTAAAATAGGTAGTATAGCAATTTCCGACCACGCTGTTGTATATATGAAAACTAAGGCGAGGAACAATGGGACATCCCCTCGGCATTGGCGTATGGACCCCTTCCTAATGAAAGATAGTAAATTTGTAAAGTACTTCTCTCAAGAATTTAAAACTTTTTTAGAAATTAATTCAGGTACGGCTAGCAACCCATCAATGATGTGGGAGACCATCAAAGCTTACATGCGAGGTTTGATCATCTCCTACTCAGCGACCCAGAAGAAATTAAAGGGAGAACAACAGCGTCTGCTTGAAGCTCCCTTAAAAGCAGCTGAAACAGCATACACTGATAGACCTTCTATTATTAAATTGCAAAGGATTACGGCTCTTAGGACAGCTCTAACCACTACGCTTACTCAAACAGCTAAGAGGGAAATATTATTTGCAAAACAAAGGTTATATGAATATGGCGACAAACCGGGTAGATACTTAGCATTTCTTGCAAAGAAAAAAAAGGCCCCTCAGACTATCACGTCTATCAAGGAAAGTACAGGTATTTTGACTCATGATCATAAAAAGATTAATGCGACCTTTAGAGAATTTTATTCTGAGTTATATAAATCGCAGGATTGTGAAGACAGGACGAGAATTTTATTCTGAGTTATATAAATCGCAGGATTGTGAAGACAGGACGAGGAGGATGCAGTCATTTTTTAAAAATTTGACCTCTCGGGGCCTAACTCCGGAACAGGTATCGGTCCTAAATGCGCCTCTACCAGTTCAAGAAATATTTGATGCAATTAGGCAACTTCAGAGCAGTAAGGCACCGGGCCCAGATGGTTTTCAAGCTGAATTCTATAAAGAATTTACAGAAATATTGGCTGGTCCACTTATGGACATGTATAACTATGCATATAGTCAGGGCTGTCTCCCGCCTTCGCTGAAAGAGGCAAATAACTCTCTTATCCTTAAAAAAGGAAAGGATCCAGAAGATTGTATGTCATACAGACCAATATCCTTACTAAATGTAGATTTTAAAATCCTTTCTAAAACGTTAGCATTAAGACTAGAAAGGGTACTGCCACATATTATAAAGGAGGATCAGACGGGGTTTATTAACCGTAGGTCATCCAATAATATTAGAAGGGTTTTGAATATGATTCAAGCCTGTCATCAGGGAAAGATACCAGGAGTAGTGGTTTCATTAGACGCGGAAAAGGCATTTGATAGGATCGAATGGTCATATTTGTTTTACACATTGGAAAGGTTTGGAGTTGGACAGGTGTTTACCAAATGGGTCTCAACATTGTATAGTGATCCCAAAGCAGTTGTGGTTACTAATGGATTAGGTTCGGATAGCTTCAGTGTGGGTAGGGGCTGCCGTCAGGGATGTCCCCTCTCGCCATTGTTATTCACGCTAATAATTGAACCACTAGCAGAAGCTATACGAGCTGATCCTAATATAGTGGCCCCAAGGATTGGTACAGGTAAACATAAAATTACCCTTTATGCAGATGATTTTCTTCTGTTCCTCAGAAACCCTCTGATGTCCATACCTCGCCTAATCCAAGTTATCAATACATTTAGTGCATTCTCAGGCTATAAAATTAATTTATCAAAATCGGAGGCTATGCCAATGGGTGGCCTTGCTATGATACCCCGCTTAGCGGACGGATCCCTTTTTCCCTTTTGTTGATCCCTGGAGGACTTCTTATATTTAGGCATTTTTATTACCCCAGTATTTGGTCAGTTGTATAAGGCTAATTTTGTGCATTTACTGGAAAGGATAAGGCAGGACCTCCAGCGATGGGGAGACCTACCAATTTCCTGGTTGGGTAGAATAGCACTAATTAAAATGAATGTCCTGCCCCGTCTCCTATATCCTATGAGAATGCTTCCGGTGATGCTGCCGAGGCTGGCTCTACGTAAATTATATGGCTGGCTGGGTTCCTTTATCTGGAATCATAGACGGCCCCTCATTAAGCTGAAGAAGCTACAGCTTCCACCGGCAAGGGGAGGATTGGACTTCCCAGATTTTAGGAAATATCAGTTAAATTCCCTATTAAGTTATATAGCTGATTGAGTCTTGTCTGATCCACAATCAATCTGGTTGGACATCGAGGCCTCTCAAGTAAAATACCCACTTATTAACCTTTTATTTTCAGACAAGAGGAAAATCATTACAGATCACTGTAAAAACCCTATAATACTAAATACAATCAAGGCTTGGAATATAATGCAGCAAAATGAGGGTAATTCACATAAAACATCCCCCTATGCACCTCTGGACTTTCAAATTGGCACAGATTAATTATGGAATGTATTCGCCTTGACTTCCTTACAAATATGGTACACCGAAAGACCAAATTATTTTATAAAATATGGCAGCCGTTCTTGAATTACATTAATACAGATATCTCGGCTATCCTAACAAGGGCTTTTATTTAATTGAGATTACAAACCTGGCTGGTCCGGGGCCTCTTAGGAGAGGAATCCCACACGAATACGGGTTTTATTACATTTGATGTTAACACATTCCAAGCATGTAAGAGACTTAAATATACACTCTGGTTAGTTGTAGGTTAGATTAGTAGACAGTTGAGTTTTGCTTTTTTTTCTTTTTTGGTATTTTTTCTTTTGTTAAATTTTGGCTATTGTATATTTGATTTAATTGTATATCAATGTTTGTATTTGAGAGTTTTGTTTATTTTTCTAAACTTGTAAAAATGTTAAATCTCTAATAAAAATATCTAATAAAAAAAAGGACTGAGATGAGGAGAATTTCTTCACTGGGGGTTGAGTGTCTTTCGAAACCTCTTGCTACAGAGAGTTGTGAGGCAGAGTCCTTGTATATATTTTAAGGCGAGATAGATTCTTGATCAGCAGGAGAATCAAGGGTCACGTGGAAAGGGTGGGATGGCAGATGTGAGGAGTGAAGGATCAGCCTGATCCTACTGAATGGTTCTAGGCGCTCCTATTTCGTATGGTCTTCAACGATGAATGGAATGTTCCATGGTCTATTAAAATTTGGTGTCGGAATGACCGGGCTAAGGTTTGATCCACTGGGATTCAAAATAAAGGAATGAACATGGAGACTGGACAGAGTTGTGGAGTCATTTACGAGATAATTAGACATTGTGATGAGGTATGGTCTTTTCTTCTTCAAGATAAAGATAACCACATGTGTCAGCTAGGGTGTTTTGTAGGGTTCTGGATGTTTAAGTTTTGGACGAGTTGCTGGGTCAGAAATTCCTCCTCTCGTGTTTTCTCTCTGCCTTCTCTGCGCATTTGCTTTTAAAGGAGGCTGCACCATTTTTTTATTTGGTCATACCAGATGCAGTGACCCTGTAAGCTTTGACCAGGACTCAAAAAAGTTGATATCCAAACTCTTCAGTGAAACTGTCAGATTATCCTTGTTGGACTTCCTTTAAAGCACACTCAGACTCTAGCTTTCTTTGAAGATTGCTTTGGTAAGTGAAAGTCAGGCATTCTGACCACATGACCAGCTCAAATTTGTTGTGACTTTCTCATGATGTGGATGTGTGACACGCTTACTCAGGCAAGCCCTTGGTATCAGGTGGTTCTATCATCTAACCTTCAGCAGAATTTGAAGGGAACTAAAGTGCAAGAGTTTGGGCTTCTTGGCATGAAACTGGTACACAGTCCAAGTGTCTCACTTACAGCAGAGTGTACAGGACTATTGCTCCCTAAGTTTTCTTAATAGACAAACTTCGTGACAGATTTTGGCCATGGTCTGAAACTTTGGGCTTGAGATAGAGCTTTTCCAGAGCAGGCTGGTACATTTCTTCAGTTTGCTTCGTGCTCAGCTTGTTCTGGCATGAATGGTGATCTTTCAGCAATCACTGGAGTCAGGGACAGTTCCAATGGATTGGAAAATCCTAATGCAAACCCCTGTTTAAGAAGGGAGGGAGGCAGAAGATGGGAAACTATAGGTCGATTGGCATGACCTCGGCTGTTGGTAAGATTTGGGAGTCCATTATTAAGGATAAGTTTGCAGAGTATTTGGAAGGGCACGGTAAAACATGGCTGAGTCAGTATGGTTTCATTAAGGAAAGGTCATGTCTGACAAATCTGTTAGAATTCTTTGAGGTGGTAGCAAACAAGTTAAAGAGGAGAGCCAGTGGACTTGATTATTTGACTTTCCAGTAGGTCTTTGACAAGGCAATGTACAGGAGGGTGCCGAATAAGATTAGTGCCCATAGTGTTAGGGGCAAGGTACTGGCAATGAATAGAGGCTGACTGACAGAAGGCAGAGAGTAGAAATAAAGGGGTCTTTTTCAGGATGGCAGCCAGTGACTAGTGGCGTTTCACAGGGGTCAGTGTTAGAACTATCCATGTAATACATTAACGATCTGGATGAAAGAACTGAGGGCATTGTTGCTAGGTTTACAGATGACAAAATAGATGGAGGGGCAGGTAACGCTGAGGAAGTGGGGGAGGCTAGTGAAGGGCTTGGACAGGCTAGGAGAGTGGGCAAGTAAGTGGCAATGAAATACAATGCAGAAAAGTGTGAAGTTATGCACTTTGGTCGAAAGAATAGAGATGTAGTCTATTTTCTTTTCACGTTAAGATGCAGGTTCACTTGGCAGTGAGGAAGGCAAATGTAATATTAGCGATCATTTCAAGAGGGCAAGAGTACAAAAGCAAAGCTGTATTGCTGAAGCAGGATAAGGCTCTGATCAGACTGCATTTGGAATATTGTGAGCAGTACTGGAGAAAGAATGTGCTGGCATTGGAGGGAGTCCAGAAGAGGTTTACAAGAATGATCCTGAAGATGAAGAGCTTGTCATAACAGAAGCAGTTGAGGACTCTGGATCTATACTCGATGGAGTTTAGAAGGATGAGGGGGATCTGATTGGAACTTACAAAATACTGAGAGACCTGGATAAAGTAGAGATGTTTCCACTCTTAGGAGAGGGTAGGTTCTGACAGCACAGCCTCAGAGTCATGGGACTGAGGTGGAGGAATTTCTTCAGCCAGAGGGTGGTTAACCTGTAGAACTCATTGACACAGAGGGCTAAGTCACTGAGTGCATTTAAAACCAAATTCTTGATTGGTAAGGGGATCAAGGGCTATGGGAAGAAGGCAAAAGAATGGGGTTAAGAAATAGTATTTTTTATTAAGATATGTCTCTTGATTAAACTTAAAAATATAAGCCAAAAGTATTAAGTTAGCCTGGAGCAGTGTTTTATAGAGGAATAAAACAATGCTATTTTCTGGGTCTGTAGATTGAAAGAAGCAAAAATGGCCTTTAGTAGAGTGATATGCTCTTCTTGTAGGATGTGGGAGTTTAGGGAGAGTTTGTGGGTTACTGAGGATTATATCTGCAATAAATGCCATTGGTTACGAATCCTATCAGATCGAATGGATTGATTAGAGTGACAGTTAGAGACAATGAGGAATTTACAAGAACAAGGGGATGTGATGGATGGCAGTTATATGAAGGGAGAAAAGTTGCAGATGCAGTCACATAGATGGGTTAACTCCAGGAAAAGAGAGGTAGGCTGATGGTGCTATCCCCATTTCAAATAAGTATGCTGTTTTGGAAAATGTAGGGGGTGATAGATTCTCAGGGGAATGCAGCAAGGACAGCTAAGTTTCTGGTATCGAGACTGGCTCTAATGCAACGAGGGTTCCAAGAGATCATTTGTGTTAGGGGACTCTATAGTCCAAGGCACAGACAGACGTTTCTGCGGCTGACAGTGAACAATCAGAATGGCGTGTTGCCTCCCTGGTGCCAGGATCAAGGATGTCTCAGAGAGTGCAGAATGTTCTCAAGGGGAAGAGGGGCCAGCAGGAGGTCACTGCACACATTGGAACCAATGACATAAGAAGGGAAAAGGATGAGATTCTGAAGGGAGATTACAGAGAGTTGGGCAGGGATTTAAAGAGGAAATCCTCGAGAGTAGTAATATCTGAATTACTCCTGGTGCTGCGAGCGAGTGAGGGCAGGAATAGGAGGATAGAGCAGATGAATGCATGGTTGAGGAGCTGGCGTATGGAAGAAGGATTCACAGTTTTGGGTCATTGGAATCTCTTCTGGGGTAGATGTGACCTGTACAAGAAGGATGGATTGCACCTGAATTGGAAGGGGACTAATATGCTGGCAGGGAGATTTGCGAGAGCTGCTCAGGATGATTTAAACTATTAAGGTGGGGGGGAGCGGGGAGGGGGGTGGGACCCAAGGAGATAGTGAGGGAAGAGATCAATCTGAGACTGGTACAGTTGAGAACAGAAGTGAATCAAACAGTCAGGGCAGGCAGGGACGAGGTAGGACTAATAAATTAAACTGCATTTATTTCAATGCAAGAGGCCTAACAGGGAAAGCAGATGAACTCAGGGCATGGTTAGGAACATGGGACTGGGATATCATAGCAATTACAGAAACATGGCTCAGGGACGGACAGGACTAGCAGCTTGATGTTCCAGGATACAAATGCTACAGGAAAGATAGAAAGGGAGTGGTTCTGTGATCAATGCCAGATCCCAAGCACTGAGGATGTCACCTAGACAGGGGACGAAACGTCTGCAACACAAATTCCCAGCTCGGCGAACAGGGATTTTAACTTTCCAAACGTAGACTTGGACTGCCATAGTGTTAAGGGGTTAGATGGAGAGGAGTTTGTTAAGAGTGTGCAAGAAAATTTTCTGATTAAATATATGGTTGTACCTATTAGAGAAGGTGCAAAACTTGACCTACTCTTGGGAAATAAGGCAGGACAGGTGACTGAGGTGTCAGTGGGGGAGCACTTTGGGGCCAGCGACCATAATTCTATTAGATTTAAAATAGTGATGGAAAAGGATAGACCAGATCTAAAAGTTAAAGTTCGCACAAACTTTCGAAAGCTGATTGGAGGCAGATGTTCACAGGTAAAGGGATGGCTGGAAAATGGGAAGCCTTCAGAGATGAGATAACAAGAATCCAGAGAAAGTATATTCCTGTCAGGGTGAAAGGGAAGGCTGGTAGGTGTAGGGAATGCTGGATGAATAAATAAATTGAGGGTTTGGTTAAGAAAAAGAAGGAAGCATATGTCAGGTATAGATAGGATAGATCGAGTGAATCCTTAGAAGAGTATAAAGGAAGTAGGAGTATACTTAAGAGGGGAATCAGGAGGGCAAAAAGGGGACATGAGATAGCGTTGGCAAATAGAGTTAAGGAGAATCCAAAGGGCTTTTACAAATATATTAAGGACAAAGGGTAACAAGGGAGTGAATAGGGTCTCTTAAAGATCAGCAAGGCAGCCTGTGTGTGGAGTGGCAGGAGATGGGGGAAATACGAAACAAGTATTTTGCATCAGTGTTTACTGTGGAGAAGGATATGGAAGAGATAGAATGTAGGGAAATAGATGGTGACATCTTGAAACATGTATATATTACAGAGGAGGGAGTGCTAGATGTCTTGAAACGCAGAACCTGAAAAGGTGTACCGTAGAACTCTGTAGAAAGTTAGTGAAGTGATTGCTGGGCCCCTTGCTGAGGTATTTGTATCACCGATAGTCACAGGTGAGGTGCGAGGTGCTAGAAGACTGGAGGTTGGCTAATGTGGTACCACTATTTAAGAAGGGTGGTAAGGACAAGCCAGGGAGCTATAGAGTGAGCCGTGAGCCTGACATCGTTGGTGGGCAAGTTGTTGGAGGGAATCCTGAAGGACAGGTTGTATATGTATTTGGAAAGGCAAGGACTGATTAGGGATAGTCAACACGGCTTTGTGCATGGGAAGGTATAGGGGGGATGTCAGGGGTAGGTTCTTTACCCAGAGAGTGGTGGGGGCATGGAATGCGCTGCCTGTGGGAGTGGCAGAGGCAGAATCATTGGTGACCTTTAAGCGGCAATTGGATAGGTACATGGATGGATGCTTAAGCTAGGACAAATGTTCGGCACAACATCGTGGGCCGAAGGGCCTGTTCTGTGCTGTATTGTTCTATGTTCTATGTTCTAAATCATGTCTCACAAACTTGACTGAGTTTTTTGAAGAAGTAACAAAGAGGATTGATGTGGGCAGAGCAGTAGATGTGATCGCTATGTACTTCAGTAAGGCATTCAACAAGGTTCCCCATGAGAGACTGATTAGCAAGGTTAGATCTCATGGAATACAAGGAGAACTAGCCATTTGGATACAGACCTGGCTCAAAGGTAGAAGACAGAGGGTGGTGGTGGAGGGTTATTTTTCAGACGAGAGGCCTATGACCAGTGGAGTGCCACAAGGATCGGTGCTGGGTCCACTACTTTTCATCATTTATATAAATGATTTGGATGTGAGCATAGGAAGTACAATTAGTAAGTTTGCAGATGACACCAAAATTGGAAGTGTAGTGGACAGCGAAGAAGGTTACCTCAGATGGCCAAAGGGCTGAAGAGTGGCAGGTGGAGTTTAATTTAGATAAATGCGAGGTGCTGCATTTTGGAAAAGCAAGTCTTAGCAGGACTTATACACTTAATGGTAAGGTCTTAGGGAGTGTTGCTGAACAAAGAGACCTTGGAGTACAGGTTCATAGCTCCTTGAAAGTGGAGTCGCAGGTAGATAGGATAGTAAAGGAGGCATTTGGTATGCTTTCCTTTATTGGTCAGAGCATTGAGTACAGGAGTTGGAAGATCATGTTGCAGCTGTACAGGACATTGGTTAGGCCACTGTTGGAATATTGCGTGCAATTCTGGTCTCCTTCCTATCAGAAGGATGTTGTGAAACTTGAAAGGGTTCAGAAAAGATCTACAAGGATGTTGCCAGGATTGGAGGATTTGAGCTAAAGGGAGAGGTTGAATAGACTGGGACTGTTTTCCCTGGAGCATTAGAGGCTGAGGGGTGACCTTATCGAGGTTTATAAAATCATGAGGGGCATGGATAGGATAAATGGTCAAAGTCTCTTCCCTGGGGTGGAGGAGTCTAGAACTAGAGGGCATAGGTTTAGGGTGAGAGGAGTAAAATTTAAAAGAATTCTGAGGGACAACTTTTTCACACAGAGAGTGGTGTGTGTATGGAATGAACTGCCAGAGGAAGTGGTGGAGGCTGGTACAATTACAACATTTAAAAGGCAGCTAGATGGGTGTATGAATAGGAAGGGTTTGGAGGGATATGGGCCAGGTGCTGGCTAGAGGGACCAGATTGGGTTGGGATATCTGGTCGGCATGGACAGGTTGGACCGAAGGGTCTGTTTCTGTGCTGTACATCTCTATGACTCTATAAATAAATTGATTATGGTCAAATGGCAGAGCAGAGTTGATGGGCCAAATGACCCGATTCTGCTCCTATATCCAATGGTCTTATGAATACAAGGCTAACATTATCGCATTTATTAGAGAATAAATCTATGCTACATTGCATATTGGATTCTGAACTGGCAGCCTTTGCACAGTTCTCAGCAAACACAACCTCTGAAGAATGCTTTTGGAGACCTTGGCTCTCTCAGATTGAACAGCTTCCCAGCCATACCATGTCTGATTTCAATACCAGGATCATGAAAGAGGAGAGGAGGTTTCAAACTCTCTTCCTCAAATGGCGGTTGATGCTAATTCAATTGTTAAAGTTAAATCTGAGATAGACAAATTTCATTAAATAAGGGTATCAAGGAACATGGGCTCAACGCAGGCATATAGAGTTAGGCCACAGATTGGCCATGATGTTATTGAACGGTGAAGCAGGTTCGAGAGGCTGAATGGTCTACCCTTGTCACTATGCAGAGATGACTATGTTAAAAGAGATCCATATTCTATCCTTGGCTTTTCTCTTGGAGCTGTCTGATTCCAAACACCATTATCAGCATCAAATAGAGTTAATAAGGATAAAATTAAAATGCAAGGTAGTTGAGAAATCAATGTTGCAGTTATGTCCAATTTCTTTTATATTTTAACACTAATAGCCTGTGTAAGCATATTATTAGTTGTTACTAGAGAGAAAGAGCAAGAGATCGGGAAGTGTGAATCCAGGCAAGGCAGCTGAGTTACCATGGGAACTAGCAGACCCAAGGGTACAGGTTAAGATATGAGAATCCTGCTTAAGTTGCACAATCATAAATCTCTATTCTAAGAAGTAACCAAGATGGGCTTCTCTCTTGCATATTCTCAAATAAAACCTTTGCTAGCTTGAACCAGAGAGTTAAGAGTGGTAATTTTACACAAGTTATCTTCTGATAGTTTCTGAAACCAACTCTCTGGCAGTGTATTCTGGCCAAGATTTTGTAATAAGAGGACCTAAGGATTCTGATTAAGATTTTGCCAAGGAAATGGACAGGAATTTGTTTTTTTTAAAAATATGTCCACAGTATGTGAGTATTGCTGGCGAGACCAGCAGTTATTGCCCATTCCTAATTGAGACAGGAATGGTGAACTATATTCTTGAACAGCTGCAGTACATGGAGGGTGGGTAAAGAGAAACAGAGCACTTCACAACTGACATTGATCCAATTTAGGTGCAGTAGACTGAGTTTGAAACAACGCAGTACAATGGCTCTACTTTATCCACATTACTGGAGCAGGCCTCACTGGCACACATTGCATTATAATTTTTACAATTCGACCACATTACAAGAAAGAAAGAATCAAGAGGCCAAAACAACCATCTTGGTTGTCGTACAGAAGTCCACTAACAAGGGATCCAAATGCTGAGCAAGTTTTAAATAAGACAAAATTACACTGCTTATAACTTGTCATGTTATGAAATGTTTAGTCGTGTTTAACATGGCACAGCGGCTCAGTGTCAGGGACCCAGATTCAATTCCACCCTCGGGTTATCGTGTGTGTCAAATTTGCACATTCTCCCTGTGTCTGTGTGGGTTTCCTCTGGGTGCTCCGGTTTCCTCCCACAGTCCAAAGATGCACAGGTTAGGTGAACTGGCCATGCTAAATTGCCCATAGTGTTCAGGAAAAATGCAGGGTTCACAGGGATAGTGTAGGGGGGTGGGTCTGGGTGGGATGCTCTTCGGAGGGTCTGTGTGGACATGATGAGCCAAATGGCCTGTTTCCACACTGTAGGGATTTTATTCTATGAATCTCACAAATGGTAGTTGGTGATAATGAAGAGGATGTAGGACATCTCATGCTACCATCACCACATAAAGAATAAGTGGAGCTGCTGAGATAGTAAGCAAGGTTACCTCAGAACAGGAAACTTCTTTTTTTAGAAAAGTCAATTCCAAATCTTTCTCATCTCATTCAAACTTGCTGTCTGCAGAAACATGTTCAAATCACTCACATTTAAACTCTCCTGACATTTGGATGTAAAATTCCCCCAGACTTTCTTTCTCACTCCTAGCTTCCTCATGTTTCACCTGTACCTCCCTCCATCACAATACCCAACTGAAGAATCCATGAACTGGACTGGCTCCGGCACCAAAAATATTCAGGCCCTATAAGAGTTAGACAATCTGAGCCAAAAAAAATTAGTTTTCAAACATTTATGCTGGTGTGCACTATTTCCTGGCACATTTCTATTCCATTTCAGGTGGAGAGAAAGTGGTGTTGAGGTGTGATTTGCCATCACCATCGTGAACGGTGAAGGAGACTCACAGGGTGGAAAGGCCTACACCTGCTCAGAGTTTCTATGAATGTTTCTTTAGTCTTTCAATGTCTATGAAAGGAATGCCCAGTCGAGGTGATAATCATTTTGGATTTTTACTCCTGCTGACTAAAGGAACAGGAACTCTCAGAGGTTAGAGGTGGAATGGAAGCTTGGCTCTTTGGGCACGTAGTATCCCTGGAGTAACTTAGTTTTTCAACTAACAATAAGGAGACATACTTTTGGTGCTGATATGTCATGGCTGTTTTTACAATGATTATTACAATTTTATCCAGATGTACGGCCCAAAAAGCAACATGAGGAATGTCTTGGTGCACACATCAGGGAGCAGAAGGTATTTGGAGTGTGCAAATGATGGCTGGGGATGGCCGAATAGTATCAGAGGGGCTGAAATGTTGGGATTCGGGGCGTGGAGAGTTTATTAATTGCTACTAATGTTGGAGAGCTCTTTGGGACTGGGAAAAACATTCTTGCCCTTTTAAACCCACAAAGAGAGCTGAACCCAACATTTATCTCATAGAATGAGCCTTTCTTATCTCCTTTGACCCATATTGAGAAAGCAGCAAACGCAAGCAAAAAATAGAATGGCTTTTAAAATGAAGGCGAAAAGCCTCATTGTAATATTAACTTGGCCAATTCACTTTCCAGTAATGCATTGTTCATCTGCCCCCCCCCCCCCCTAACTCTGTTAAAACAGCACTAGAACAATTTTGAGGCAGTTGGATTCTTATTTCAGACCAGATTAGGATAGGACACGAACATAATGAACCAAATGTTTCATTTGGAACAGCACTATCTACAGTTTGATAAGAAATAAATTTTTAAATATGGGCTGACTATCTATCCTGTGCTTTAGGATGTAATATGTGTTACCTTATAATTTATCTTCTACCTGTGACCTTACCATTCCTCTGCTTATCAAAATAAGTGCGACAGGTAATATCAGCAGAGTGACAAATAGGTAAAGATTGAAAAGAAATTGATTTGCCCAGAAAGGGCTGTTTCAATCCTTATTACAGAATGCATTGATTATCTATAAAGTGTTAATTATATATACACAGATATAAATCTATTGAACCATGTGAATATCCAGTTCATAAACCTTACTCCTTACACTTCTTAACAACAGCATTGAACATCACCAAATAAACTATTACACTAAGCAAGCCATTTTTAATGTTCAAAGCAATGATGAGTTTCTTGACACCCCAGCTCCCAACCATGCTTAGAAATGCTACTCCAGTAGAGGTCAGGGCTGTTACATGAATTCGTTAAATTAACCTGAGTGTTTTAATATCATAATTTAAGATTTCACTTTAAAATATCAGTCTGACTACAAACATGGGCTTCATCGTTTTACTCAATTAAAGATCTTTCAGCCACCTCTATGAATTTTGCCTTAATCTGAACCAGAATGAGGCATGCAATGTTATATTTCATACAACAGGCACTCATGGAACCACTGAGTGAGATGGCAAGTTTTGTCCAATGGCATTCAATGAGATGTTTGAGGCTTAGTTCAGCGAACAACTTCTGTATTGTGGTTCAGAAAAGACGCTAAGAATAGATTAAAGCATCTCTCAGCAACACAGATGAGAGGGCAGACTCACAGAGTACTGTTTTTGGCAATTCCAGGTTATCCTTTACAAAAGGGACTGACAACAACTCAAAAGCCAGGTTTTTACAAACAAAAAAAAATGGAAAGTCACAATAGACCCACAGGACAATAGGGCTGTCCTCTCATTAGAAAGAGGCAGCTAATAGTGATTTGACCAGAGGATCACCACACCTAAGGCAAAGGGAGAGACTGAGAAGGAGGGTTCTTCATGGTGACCTCAATACACATGGATATTGATCCCACGCTGTTAGGATCAGTCTGCATCGCAAACCAGGCAGCATGGGAATGGGAGGATGGGAAACTAAGTTTCTACAATAATGGAAATTGAACTGAAAGATGCACAAATTTTCATCGAATTTCCTTTTCAGCCCTTGTAATAGGGTATTTACCTTCTCTGCATTCTGTACATCTACCACATCAAAAGAACCATCTTGATTCACCTTATATGTTGCAGGCTGGAAGAATTCTGCAAAAACAACAGACCTCAGTTTCAGTCACTAGCCCAAGTTTTAATGTTACATTAGTATTCAGCAAGACATCAGCAATGTCCCCATATGCAGTATTTACACCAGTTAAAACTATGGTGGGAGACAGGGGTTGCTTCTCATTTCCAAACTAGGACAAGATGGTATAGTCTTAAAACTAGCAGGGGGCAGATTTAGGACCAAATTGAGAAGGAACTTCTTCACCCAGAGGGTTGTGAATCTGTGGAATTCCCCACCCTGTGAAGTAGTTGGGGCTTCCTCACTGAATGTTTTTAAAGCTAAGATAGATAATTTTTTGAACAGTAAAGGAATTAAGGGTTATGGTGAGAGGGCGGCTAAGTGGAGCTGAGCTCATGAAAAGGTCAGCCATGATCTTATTGAATGGCGGAGTGGGCTCAAAGGGCCAGATGGCCTACTCCTGAACCTAGTTTGTATGTTCTGTTTATTAATTTTCCAATTTCTGCTGTACCATGAGCAGGAATTGGCCAACAAGAGGGGTGGGCAATAAAAGTCCAACGAAATGGGGAAAAATTGGATCATGATGGAGCTATAGCATGAGACAGTAAGAGCATTCCCTGGTGACTAGGAGGTGGTCCTGTCAAACTGCTCAGCTGCATATGCCTTGGCAGTCTGGGCTTGACTAATCAGCAGCTAGATGTGTCTGCTCAAAAAAAAGCTATGATTTGGAGGTGCCGGTGTTGAATTGGGGTGGACAAAGTTCAAAATCACACAGTGCCAAGTTATAGTCCAACAGGTTTATTTGGAAGCACTAGCTTTCGGAGCGCTGTTCCTTCATCAGGTGGTTGTGGAGAATAAGATTGTAAGACACAGAATTTATAGCAAACGTTTACAGTGTGATGTGACTCAAATTATATATTGAAAAAGACCTGGATTGTTAAGTCTCTCATCTTTTAGAACGAACATGTTGGTTTCAGTTCTTTCATATGTAAATCGCAAAACCTTTTTTTACAAGTGACATTATCAAGTGAACTTTAACAACTGGTGTCATGTCAGCCCAGATAAGGTATTGGAGGTGTTAACTCCCTGTTGAGGATATCTGTGCCACAATGGTCAAACTGATTCTAATCTAAGAAATGGATTCACAGAATCTTACATGGATTGATGCAGTTTTTGAGCAAAGTAAAATGTAGGGTTATGCGTGTCTGTGAGTGGGTGTGGTTTTGTGGTATATAATTCACATGTGCAAATGTTTCTGGTAACATTAATCTTGTTATTTATTTTCACATGATTTTCTGACGTGCTTCTTCCCAACACCATTCAGTCTTTGAGTAACAACTAGATTCCATTGGGTTCAACTTATTTTCTTAGAAATTTTGCCACTGGATCCACCGAGGATCACCGTAACTCCGTGATCTTCCTTGGAGCTGGATCTGAACTCTTGATAGTCAATGGATCACTCAATTCCTGATGCATTTACAATGTCACCAAAAGCTTTGATTGTTGTTTGGGTAAACTCTCACAATGTTGTGCGGAAATCCTGCCTTGTGTATTCTTCTCAGCACAGCTCTCGCTCAGGTCGTGGCAAGAAATTTTGTCTAAAAGATTACACATTTTCCTTTGAAAAGTCTCTGGTGCTGAAATAATTCCAAAGGGCAATCTGTTAAAACAGAATCTTCTAAATGGTGCTGTAAAAGTTGAGAGGAACATGAATTCCTCTCCGAGCAATACTGCTCGAACTTGCCATTAGAGTCCAGTTTAGAGGACATTGAGGTCTTCCCTAATTTTGCGAAACTCTAACCCACTGATACTATTGATTGGATTTCTGTCTGCCTTTGGAGCCATTGTCACTCCATCCCGAATATCAAGCTGTCAGCTCTTCTACAGGTGAAAGGACTCCTTGTTTGAGCACTAAGTCTTCCCTTTAGAAATAAAGGGTGTGCAGACTTCCTGGAATATGTAAGCATATTGGTTTCCCTTCTGGACTTAATGTTATGCAATATGCTGTTTCTTTAGCTTTCAAATCCTGTAAGTAACTTCAGAAGTTCAGCTCGTAAGTCTCCTGATTGGGCTCCTTCATTTCTTCTCCTTTGTAAACTGGATCCCATTCCATACATGCCTTTCTACTTAGAAGTTCATGTTTGGACCAAGTATCATTTTCCTTGCATATCAAATCTTTATATAAAGTTTAGAATTCTTGACACGTTACTTGTGAGCTCTTCTGAGAACAAAGGTTTATTCTGATCTTGGATTATGTACAGCACTGCAGTAAATACTGTGCTTTTTAAGGAAGGGTTCTACCAGAACCCTTCAGCTCTATTCCTGCGGATCAGTGTAGATGCTTTCAGGATGATCGAAGCACTCTCACGTTTAACCATGGTCCAGTGTCTTGTGACGCTATCACTTTAAAAAGGTTATTTTGTACTGGGCTCTTTTTGTTTTGAAGAGAGGTTGTAAAGACGGAGGTGACGAACCAGCTACTGAAAACGGCTCAAGGAAAAAACTTAGGAGGCCTTTAGGTTTTTTTAAAAAAAAATACACTGCAACAATGGAAGCTGCTTGAATGGGAATGACCGCCTCTTACAGACCAGGTTTTAGTGTTTTTGTTTAGCTGCAGCAGTCAGCAGCTGTTTGGGGTCTCAGAAGAGTTACAGGCTTCAGTGAATGATTCCTGGCTGCGATTTTCTCTGGAATTTCTTGACGTTTTTTTTCCCTCTCTTGGATTGGAGAACCGCATGTAAGAATCTGTGTCTGAATTTGCCTTTCTCCCAAGGTGGTGTTTACGGAATGTAACTATATCGGGACAGTTAATTAGTCAGAGGTATTCTATCTATTATCCAGTTATTTTTAGTTCCTCTTTCCTTTGTTTGTTATTTATCTACAGTGTTTAAATAGATTGTGTTTTGCTTTATGTGAAGTAGTTTGAGCAGTCACATCACATCTGGAACACACACTTCACATCTGCCTTTAAAATAAGAAAAAGTTAGGATCTAGGCCACCTTCTTAAAAATACTTTGAGGCGATCTGGTCTGGTCCATAACAGTCTAAAAGATTTGAAACTGCTGCTCCAATATTTAACTTAAAGGGTGCCCAAAATCTCTGCCCTCCAATAATTTCCACATATTTCTTTAACCTCTACTAAGGTAGCTCAATATCTTGTGAAAAGTCTATTTCTTTCTTAAAATACTTTTAAAACCTATTCTTAAACGTTCTGTCTGTTCTTTTTTAAACAGTGATTTACAGCCTGAAAATGCCACATATTTCTGCACCAATCGTAGTGGGTATTTTTGGCAGGATCATTTCCATGCCCATGCTAACCCCTTCAGTACCTGCAACAGTTAGTCCTAGATGCCACTATTAATTGCTTTCCAGGCCACACATCTCCTTTCTTTGCTTTTCCCTTTTTTTTAAGTCTGTATAATTCAACTGTAGCTATTATTTTGGGATTTAGAGTTTCTGTCTTTCTCTCTTCTGATTACTGATAGGCAAACCTAGATCAGATGGCAGAACCTATGTAGCTGCCCACACTGTTCACCATTGCATACTGACCTGCTCTCAGTCTGACTTCACCGTAACATCTGGTGCAGTGTGAAATTAAGTGAATATCTTTAACCACTTTCTGCCTGATTAAGTCTTGAAATTTGTTGAAAACTTTCTAGTATAGGTTTTTCACTTGCAACCATACATTATTGCTCTGTTGGGTTGGAGTAACTTACTCACTCTTAAAGACTGCTACCTAAATAACACTTAAGAGTCATAGAGATGTACAGCATGGAAACAGACCCTTCAGTCCAACCCGTCCATGCCGACCAGATATCCCAACCCAATCTAGTCCTGCCTGCCAGCACTCGGCCCATATCCCTCCAAACCCTTCCTATTCATATATCCATCCAAATGCCTCTTAAATGTTGCAATTGTACCAGCCTCCACCACTTCCTCTGGCAGCTCATTCCATACATGTACCACCCTCTGCATGAAAAAGTTGCCCCATAGGTCTCTTTTATATCTTTCACCTAAACCTATGCCCTCTAGTTCTGGACTCCCTGACCCTAGGGAAAAGACTTTGCCTATTTACCCTTTCCATGTCCCTCATAATTTTGTAAACCTCTATAAGGTAACCCCTCAGCCTCTGACACTCCAGGGAAAACAGCCCCACCCTGTACAGCCTCTCACTAGAGCTCAGATCCTCCAAAACTGGCAAAATCCTTGTAAATCTTTTCTGAACCCTTTCAAGTTTCACAACATCTTTCCGATAGGAAGGAGACCAGAATTGCACGCAATATTCCAACAGTGGCCTAACCAATGTCCTGTACAGCTGCAATATGACCTCCCAACTCCTGTACTCTAAAATATTTACAGTTAAGAACACTCCCCTGTACTAGTTTCTTTCCATGCTATTTTCTCTTAGACATTCCAATCACATCTGTCTGACACTCCCTTTTATGACAGCACAGACTGTTACAGTCATCACTTTACAAGACTTAGTCTAATATACTACATTAAAGTTGTGCAATATTATGGATAAAGTTAAAAATGACAACACCAGATTATAGTCCAACAGGTTTATTTGGAAGCACTAGCTTTTGGAACACTGCTCCTTCATCAGGTGGTGGTGGGTAATAAGACACAGAACTTAGCGGAAAAGGTTACAGTGTCATACAGTGATGTATTGAACAAACCTGGATTGTTAAGTCTCTCATCTTTAAGACTGTAGGTTTTGGTTTATTAATATGTAAATCCCATAACTTCTTTCAAGTCACCTTCTCGAGATAACAAGATTTTATAATGAAAGGTGACATCTCAGCTCAGATAATGCATTAAAGGTGTGAGGTATATTTGCAGATACATTCCAGTTTTCTCAAAAATGCATAATCTGCAGGCAGTCAATCCATGTAATATTTTGTAAATTCCACTTTGGAAATAGAACCAGTTTGACCCATGATTGGGATACAGACAGACTCTGACCTCACACCTTTGATGCTGTGTCTGAGCTCAGATGTCACCTTTTTGTTGCAAAACTTTAAGTTATCTCGATTTAAAAGAAGTTCTGGGATTTAAATATTAATGAACCCAAACCTGTATTCTCAAAGATGAGAGATTTAACAATCCAGGTTTGTTCAATATATCACTGTATGACACTGTAATCATTTGCTATAAATTCTGTGTCTCAAGATCTTATACTCCACAACCACCTGATGAAGGAGCTGCACTCCGAAAGCTAGTGCTTCCAAATAAACCTGTTGGACTATAACCTGGTGTTGGAGGAGAAAGTGAGGTCTGCAGATGCTGGAGATCAGAGCTGGAAATGTGTTGCTGGAAAAGCGCAGCAGGTCAGGCAGCATCCAGGGAACAGGAGAATCGATGTTCCGGGCATAAGCCCTTCTTCAGGAATGACCTGGTGTATAACCTGGTGTTGTGTGATTTTTAACATTGTCCAGCCCAGTCCAACACCGGCATCTCCAGATCAATATTATGCATGTTCTATGTGATAGAGACATTACTGGATTAGAAGCACAACTCAGATTCAAAAGCCCATTGAGATTACAAGCAGTTTGCTTCAGTCTGAGGGAGGGTACCACTCTGTGGAGGGGCCATTGCCACGGTCAGTCCTCCCAACAATTAAGTAAAATGAAGTGCAGCTTATTCAAAACTGGATGTTGGGCTAGCAGTCAACAGAGGCAGCGCTGGGACCATGAGGTGTTGGAGAGGTTAAATTGGTGTTGCCAGCACAGACATTAAGCTTGACCCCACACCTTCTGCTAAATGTGCAGCAGTTAGGTAAAGGAGGAGGAAGAGCAGCTTCTTGAGGTTCTTTGCAGCCAAAGGTGAAGAGGCAGGAAGGTCAGCTATTACTGCAGATGGAAAATTAGCTTTCTCAGGTCAGTACCACTGAGCTGGAGGACAGAGGAGAGAATGCAATATTAGAAACCGCACAGAGGTTGAGAGGGATTTTTTTTTTCCTTAGGTTGAGGGAATTACAGTGTTGTGGCAGTGACGGAAACCTGAGTGAACCACTCAATGGTGAAAATACAGAACACACTGAGTGTGGATCTGGGAAGCAATAATATGTTCAAGGGCTTTTGAGGCAACTGAAGCTGGAAATAGGGCTTGCTACCGCGGAAAGGACATTTTTTTTTTAAAAGAGCAGGTGGATGACAGCAGACAAGGTAGGAGGAAGTAACTTGAGAATCACTAACAATGTTAGCTAGTATAGGAGTGAGGAAGAGGAGTGCAGTGTTCCAATTACTGGGAATGGTTTAATGTGAATGCATATCTAATCACTGCTACACTTTCACCAAAGAAAGTTTGAAGAAACAATGAAAACCAACTTAATTCCATATCTATTTTCATTTTGCTATTAGTTAGCACATGACACTTTCAAATGGGAATGTCAATTCATACCGAATAGTGAACTGCTCTATCCAATGGCCCAGACGGACTAATCTCATTTGCTTTGCAGCTAGATTATTCCGAGGGAAGGGACAGTGCTGTGAAAGCCTGACCTACCATACGGGATAAAGGGCCTGTCAGTGGGAAGGAGGAGGATAAAGTGCTTCTTTCCAGAAACCACGCAGTACAGGTTCTCATAGTGATCTTTATGCACTGAAACAAAGTTTAGAAATAAGAGTCAGTAAAATGGCACAAAGGAAATTAGGAAATCCAGTGCAGACACATCAAGCAATGGATATAATCGCAACCAGCACAGACTCCGTCATCACAGAACACACACAGTCAATTATCCACGTTTGATGGCTTCCTAATATGTCAATATACATATCCACATGTATCAGTAAAAGTCTTACTTACGATGTGAATCTCCTACTGAGAAACAATAACCTGTACCACCTCAAACATGGTATAATGTTCCAAAGTGCTCCACAAGAACAATTATTGAACAATATCAGGCACAGACCCACCCCCTCCCGTTAAGGGGATACTAAGATATTTGGCTGACAGTTTGTCCAAGTAGTAAGGAATATCTTGAAAGGAGAGAGAAAGGAAGGAGTGGGGAGGAGATTCCAGAGCTGAGGATGGAAAAAGCTGAAGTGACAAGTTTCTCCACTGGTGAAGCAACTAAAGTTCAGGGACTCTCAGGAGGCCAGAACTGTACGAGAGGGGTATCTTGAAAAAGTGATGGAGGTTACAAAGGATCAGGAGGGGTGAAGCCATGAAAGGTTTTCAAAACCAGGATGGGAATTTTAGAATTGGACCAGGAGCTAATGCAGATCAGCAACCACCTGGGTGATAGATAAATGGAAGTTGTGAATTAGGATACAAGCAGCAGGGGCTGCAGCAATTCACGTTTACATGGGTTAAAACATGGGAGGCATTGGAATAGTCAAGTCTACAGGGAAAAGTGACATGGATGAACGTTTCAGGAGCAGGTCAGATGAGATGGGGCGGACTCTGGCATTGTGCAGGAGTGTGGTTTTGGTGATGAAGCAAAGTAGTAGTTGGAAATACACTTGGGGAGGCGATGGTCTCGTGAAATTATCACTCGATTGTTAATCCAAAGATCCAGGTAATGTCTGGGGACCCAGTTTCGAATCCCACCACAGCAGATGGTGGAATTTGAATTCAATAAAAATCTGGAATTAAGAGTCTAATGAGACAATGAATCCACTGTTGATTGTTGGAAAAACCCATCTGGCTCACGAATGTCCTTTAGGGAAGGAAACTGCCATCCTTACCTGGTCTGGCCTACAGGTGACTCCAGACCCACAGCAACGTGGCTGACTCTGAACTGCCCTCTAGGCGATTAGAGATGGGCAATAAATGCTGGCCTAGCCAGTGATGCCCTCATCCAGTCAATGAATATAAAAATAAACTTGTAGGGCACATCGGGTTCATCTGCAGATACTTGGCAGAAAGAGGGATAGAGTAAAGGGCTCAGGCATGGAGCTTATAACAGGAACCAAAGACAATGTTTTCCGGAACCGAAGAATCAGAGCATGCCTACAGAGCGGAAAGAGGTCATTTGGACCATCGAGTTTGTACCGACCCTCAAGAGTCACCCTCCTCTGACTCTCCAGAGAAAACAGCCATGACCCTCAAATCGGTTCAATTGACAGAGCAGCAACATTTGAGAGGTACTGAGACCGATTTACACTCTGTCCATGGGAAGATAATTCATAAAACCGAGCACACCAAGCTCATTACATAATTACACTGTGATGGGTCACCACAGATCAGTGGTTGGGAATGTTATTGCACGTCACGAGGCACTGGGAAACAAAGCAGAAGCCTATTGTGTGTTTATGCTGAGCAAAACGTCAATGCAAGTGTGCAAGCAAAGGGCTAGATGTATGGACAACACTTGCAAATCAAGACCCACAACACTACAATGGAATTATGTCTCTGGAGATTAAATGATAACTGGAGATAGGTTTACTGTCAGTGTAAAAATATGTCTTGGCTGACTCGGCTTTCTTACAGTAACTTCTCCCAACAGGTCGCCTTGCTTTCCCAGGTCAGTTGACATGACCCCCGCTCCCCACCTCTTCACTGTCCGAACAGCTCACTTACATGAATAACAAGCTTGAGTTACTTACAGGAAGTCACTGCAGTCGACTCCCCCAGCCAGAAATTTACAGCATCAGGCATCTTCCCTAAAACAAAAGGGGAGAAAATAAATGGTCTGACAGCACACCCAGCCGTTAGAGAGTGGTCAGCCATCAGCCTATTGACAGAGAACAGCCTGAATCTTCAGGCCTCCATCCTGGTCAAAGCACAAGTCCTTGCTGCTCCATTGACCATGAAACCGGGTCACCGGGACCATTTCCATTTTGCCAGCATTCCCCCAAATGTTGGCCGTCAGAGATTGGCATCAGCTTATGTTTCTGGGGCCAGGAAAGGAGAGGTGGGTCACATACCCCTGGAGGGATTCTAACTCCATGAGCCACAGAGGGCTACCTTAGGGCACGTGAGCTCTGCAGCAGTCCCCAGCCTGACCTGAAGTCTGGTTGCCGGGAGGGGGGGCGCAGATTCCACCTTCACGTCTCAGCGACAGCAATCAATGTATCAGGGTCCCACAGTGAAAGTCTCACCTTCGGTACCTATAGCACCTAACACCCACAAAGGCTGCATCCATACAGCTGCCATCATTTTAGCAACAAGAGAACAAGCCGGAACAGGTTTGAGATAAGGAGAGAACTGTAACACGTTATCTCAATGACTGTTGACGTGAGATAATCAGCAGAGTTGCTGACAAGCGACATGCAAGTAAGGTAAGCTGCAGCCCACCACTCCTCACTCACCTAGTGCCTCACTCATCCACGTGATGTGGGGTTCTATGTCCTGCAGGAGCTGAGGGAATTCCTCGGTCAGGTTTGAGCACTGCTTCTGCACGTAAAACACACCGCTCGCAGCCCGCTTCCTCTCGATGATGTCCAGGAAGTCATCAAATGGCATTTGCCGTTCCTCAGGCATCACGAACCGACCCTCATACACGGCATCAGCGTAACCGTTGGGGGTCACCGCCACGCTCACCCTGTGCTTCCCAACCACCTCTCTGAAGGTGAAACATCCCAATGTTACCACAGCAACCTGCATTTATATGGCATCTTTGACAAAGCAAAACATTCCAAAGTGCTTAACGAGAGCGATAGCAAGCAGAATTTGCCACTATGTCACCTAATGAGATCTGAGGAGATTTTAATAGGCACCTGCAGGGAGGGTAGGACCAGATGTAGGGACGAAGTTGAGCACTTGACAGCACCAAGCAAGAACTTTCAGAATTTGATTGGCGGTGGATATTCGCAGATAATGAGACGGCTCAAAAGTGAGAAGCCTTCAAAAATGAGGTAGCAAGAATCCAGAGATAGAACGTCCCTGTTAGGTGAAGGGCAAGACTGCTAGGTGTAGTGGATGCTGGATGACTCGAGGAATTGGGGTTCTGGTCAAGAAAAAGGAGGAAGCATATGTCAGGTATACACAGCAGCGATCAAGTAAATCCCTAGAGGAGTATAAGGGCAGTAGGACTACACTTAAGAGGGAAAAAGCAGGACATGAGGTAGCTCTGGCAAATAAGTTAAGGCAAATCCAAAGGGTTTCTATAAATACATCAAGGACAAAAGAGTAACTAGGGACAGAATAGGGCCCCTCAAAGATCAACAAGAACTCCTATGCGTGGAACCTCAGCAAATCGGTGAGATTCTAAACAAGTATTTTGCATCATTCTTTACTGTGGAAAAGGATATGCAAGATAGGAAACTTGGAGAAACACATCGCAAAATCTTGAAAGGTATCCATATTACGGAGGAGCCAG